>NC_045768.1:0-2500 GCF_008692025.1 Phocoena sinus
CCTAACCCTAACCCTAACCCTAACCCTAACCCTAACCCTAACCCTAACCCTAACCCTAACCCTAACCCTAACCCTAACCCTAACCCTAACCCTAACCCTAACCCTAACCCTAACCCTAACCCTAACCCTAACCCTAACCCTAACCCTAACCCTAACCCTAACCCTAACCCTAACCCTAACCCTAACCCTAACCCTAACCCTAACCCTAACCCTAACCCTAACCCTAACCCTAACCCTAACCCTAACCCTAACCCTAACCCTAACCCTAACCCTAACCCTAACCCTAACCCTAACCCTAACCCTAACCCTAACCCTAACCCTAACCCTAACCCTAACCCTAACCCTAACCCTAACCCTAACCTTACCCTAACCCTAACCCTAACCCTAACCCTAACCCTAACCCTAACCCTAACCCTAACCCTAACCCTAACCCTAACCCTAACCCTAACCCTAACCCTAACCCTAACCCTAACCCTAACCCTAACCCTAACCCTAACCCTAACCCTAACCCTAACCCTAACCCTAACCCTAACCCTAACCCTAACCCTAACCCTAACCCTAACCCTAACCCTAACCCTAACCCTAACCCTAACCCTAACCCTAACCCTAACCCTAACCCTAACCCTAACCCTAACCCTAACCCTAACCCTAACCCTAACCCTAACCCTAACCCTAACCCTAACCCTAACCCTAACCCTAACCCTAACCCTACCCTAACCCTAACCCTAACCCTAACCCTAACCCTAACCCTAACCCTAACCCTAACCCTAACCCTAACCCTAACCCTAACCCTAACCCTAACCCTAACCCTAACCCTAACCCTAACCCTAACCCTAACCCTAACCCTAACCCTAACCCTAACCCTAACCCTAACCCTAACCCTAACCCTAACCCTAACCCTAACCCTAACCCTAACCCTAACCCTAACCCTAACCCTAACCCTAACCCTAACCCTAACCCTAACCCTAACCCTAACCCTAACCCTAACCCTAACCCTAACCCTAACCCTAACCCTAACCCTAACCCTAACCCTAACCCTAACCCTAACCCTAACCCTAACCCTAACCCTAACCCTAACCCTAACCCTAACCCTAACCCTAACCCTAACCCTAACCCTAACCCTAACCCTAACCCTAACCCTAACCCTAACCCTAACCCTAACCCTAACCCTAACCCTAACCCTAACCCTAACCCTAACCCTAACCCTAACCCTAACCCTAACCCTAACCCTAACCCTAACCCTAACCCTAACCCTAACCCTAACCCTAACCCTAACCCTAACCCTAACCCTAACCCTAACCCTAACCCTAACCCTAACCCTAACCCTAACCCTAACCCTAACCCTAACCCTAACCCTAACCCTAACCCTAACCCTAACCCTAACCCTAACCCTAACCCTAACCCTAACCCTAACCCTAACCCTAACCCTAACCCTAACCCTAACCCTAACCCTAACCCTAACCCTAACCCTAACCCTAACCCTAACCCTAACCCTAACCCTAACCCTAACCCTAACCCTAACCCTAACCCTAACCCTAACCCTAACCCTAACCCTAACCCTAACCCTAACCCTAACCCTTAACCCTAACCCTAACCTAACCCTAACCCTAACCCTAACCCTAACCCTAACCCTAACCCTAACCCTAACCCTAACCCTAACCCTAACCCTAACCCTAACCCTAACCCTAACCCTAACCCTAACCCTAACCCTAACCCTAACCCTAACCCTAACCCTAACCCTAACCCTAACCCTAACCCTAACCCTACCCTAACCCTAACCCTAACCCTACCCTAACCCTACCCTAACCCTACCCTAAACCCTAACCCTAACCCTACCCTAACCCTACCCCCCTAACCCGTACCCTAACCCTACCCTAACCCTACCCTAACCCTAAACCTAACCCGTACCCTAACCCTAACCCGTACCCTAACCCTAACCCGTACCCTAACCCTAACCCGTACCCTAACCCTAACCCTAACCCTAACCCTAACCCTAACCCTAACCCTAACCCTACCCTAACCCTACCCTAACCCTAACCCTAACCCTAACCCTAACCCTAACCCTAACCCTAACCCTAACCCTAACCCTAACCCTAACCCTAACCCTAACCCTACCCTAACCCTAACCCTAACCCTAACCCTAACCCGTACCCTAACCCTAACCCTAACCCTAACCCTAACCCTAACCTAACCCTAACCCTAACCCTAACCCTAACCCTAACCCTAACCCTAACCCTAACCCTAACCCTACCCTAACCCTAACCCTAACCCTAACCCTAACCCTAACCCTAACCCTAACCCTAACCCTAACCCTAACCCTAACCCTAACCCTAACCCTAACCCTAACCCTACCCTAACCCTAACCCTAACCCTAACCCTAACCCTACCCTAACCCTAACCCTAACCCTAACCCTAACCCTAACCCTAACCCTAACCCTAACCCTAACCCTAACCCTAACCCTACCCTAACCCTAACCCTAACCCTAACCCTAACCCTAAC
>NC_045768.1:2002500-2270000 GCF_008692025.1 Phocoena sinus
GATGGTGGTGATGATGGTGAATAATGATGGTGATGGTGGTAATGATGGTGATGGTGGTGGTGGTGATGATGGTGATGGTGGTGGTGCTGATGATGGTGATGGTGGTGGTGATGGTGATGGTGGTGATGATGGTGATGTGATGGTGGTGATGATGGTGATGGTGGTGATGATGGTGATGGTGATGGTGCTGATGATGGTGAATAATGATGGTGATGGTGGTGCTGATGGTGGTGGTGCTGATGATGGTGATGATGGTGATGGTGGTGATGATGGTGATGGTGGTGATGATGGTGGTGCTGATGGTGGTGCTGATCATGGTGATGGTGAATAATGGTGGTGGTGCTGATGGTGAATAATGATGGTGATGGTGATGGTGGTGGTGCTGATGATGGTGATGATGGTGATGGTGGTGATGATGGTGATGGTGGTGATGATGGTGATGGTGATGGTGCTGATGATGGTGAATAATGATGGTGATGGTGGTGCTGATGGTGGTGGTGCTGATGATGGTGATGATGGTGATGGTGGTGATGATGGTGATGGTGGTGATGATGGTGAATAATGATGGTGATGGTGGTGCTGATGGTGCTGATGATGGTGAATAATGGTGGTGGTGATGGTGCTGATGGTGATGGTGATGGTGATGGTGAATAATGATGGTGCTGATGGTGGTGCTGATGATGATGGTGATGGTGATGGTGAATAATGATGGTGCTGATGGTGGTGCTGATGATGGTGATGATGGTGATGGTGGTGATGGTGGTGATGATGGTGAATAATGATGGTGATGGTGATGGTGATGGTGATGATGGTGATGGTGGTGATGGTGGTGATGATGGTGAATAATGATGGTGATGGTGGTGATGATGGTGATGGTGGTGGTGCTGATGATGGTGATGATGGTGATGGTGGTGGTGATGGTGATGGTGGTGATGATGGTGAATAATGATGGTGATGGTGGTGATGATGGTGATGGTGGTGGTGCTGATGATGGTGATGGTGGTGGTGCTGATGATGGTGATGGTGGTGGTGATGGTGATGGTGGTGATGATGGTGATGGTGATGGTGGTGATGATGGTGATGGTGGTGATGATGGTGATGGTGATGGTGCTGATGATGGTGAATAATGATGGTGATGGTGGTGCTGATGGTGCTGATGATGGTGAATAATGGTGGTGGTGATGGTGCTGATGGTGATGGTGATGGTGATGGTGAATAATGATGGTGCTGATGGTGGTGCTGATGATGATGGTGATGGTGATGGTGAATAATGATGGTGCTGATGGTGGTGCTGATGATGGTGATGATGGTGATGGTGGTGATGATGGTGATGGTGGTGGTGATGGTGATGGTGCTGATGATGGTGAATAATGATGGTGCTGATGGTGGTGCTGATGATGGTGATGATGGTGATGGTGGTGATGATGGTGATGGTGGTGATGATGGTGATGGTGGTGATGGTGGTGATGATGGTGATGGTGGTGATGATGGTGAATAATGATGGTGGTGGTGGTGCTGATGGTGCTGGTGCTGATGATGGTGATGATGGTGATGGTGGTGATGATGGTGATGGTGGTGATGATGGTGAATAATGATGGTGGTGGTGGTGCTGATGGTGATGGTGATGGTGGTGAATAATGATGGTGATGCTGATGGTGGTGCTGATGGTGATGGTGGTGGTGATGGTGATGGTGGTGGTGATGGTGATGATGGTGATGGTGGTGATGATGGTGAATAATGATGGTGGTGAATAATGATGGTGCTGATGGTGGTGCTGATGACGGTGAATAATGATGGTGATGGTGATGGTGGTGCTGATCATGGTGATGGTGATGGTGGTGAATAATGATGGTGGTGATGGTGGTGGTGCTGATGATGGTGATGGTGGTGATGCTGATGATGGTGATGATGGTGATGATGGTGATGGTGGTGCTGATGGTGATGGTGATGGTGGTGCTGATGGTGGTGCTGATCATGGTGATGGTGGTGGTGCTGATGGTGAATAATGATGGTGGTGGTGGTGCTGATGGTGCTGGTGATGGTGAATAATGATGGTGGTGCTGATGGTGCTGGTGATGGTGAATAATGATGGTGCTGATGGTGATGGTGATGGTGGTGAATAATGATGGTGATGGTGATGGTGGTGATGGTGATGGTGGTGATGGTGCTGATCATGGTGATGGTGGTGGTGGTGATGGTGGTGCTGATCATGGTGATGGTGGTGGTGGTGCTGATGGTGGTGGTGATGATCATGGTGATGGTGATGGTGATGGTGGTGCTGATCATGGTGATGGTGATGGTGATGGTGGTGATGATGGTGAATAATGATGGTGGTGGTGGTGGTGATGGTGGTGATGGTGATGGTGAATAATGATGGTGATGGTGATGGTGGTGGTGCTGATGGTGAATAATGATGGTGGTGGTGCTGATGGTGGTGATGGTGATGGTGCTGATGATGGTGGTGATGGTGGTGAATAATGATGGTGGTGATGGTGATGCTGATGGTGATGATGGTGATGGTGATGGTGCTGATGATGGTGAATAATGATGGTGGTGGTGGTGATGGTGAATAATGATGGTGGTGGTGTTGGTGCTGATGGTGCTGCTGATGGTGATGATGGTGGTGCTGATGGTGGTGCTGATGATGGTGGTGCTGATGGTGATGGTGGTGGTGCTGATGGTGGTGGTGGTGGTGGTGCTGATGGTGGTGAATAATGATGGTGGTGGTGATGGTGATGGTGATGGTGATGATGATGGTGGTGATGGTGGTGATGGTGGTGGTGCTGATGGTGGTGCTGCTGATGGTGGTGGTGGTGGTGCTGATGATGGTGAATAATGATGGTGGTGGTGGTGGTGGTGCTGATGGTGGTGAATAATGATGGTGGTGGTGGTGGTGATGGTGATGGTGATGATGATGGTGGTGATGGTGGTGATGGTGGTGGTGCTGATGGTGGTGAATAATGATGGTGGTGGTGGTGGTGCTTTTGGTGGTGCTGCTGATGGTGGTGGTGGTGGTGCTGATGATGGTGAATAATGGTGGTGGTGGTGGTGGTGCTGATGGTGGTGAATAATGATGGTGGTGGTGGTGGTGGTGCTGATGGTGGTGAATAATGATGGTGGTGGTGGTGGTGCTGATGGTGAATAATGATGGTGGTGGTGGTGCTGATGATGGTGAATAATGATGGTGGTGGTGGTGGTGGTGCTGATGGTGGTGAATAATGATGGTGGTGGTGATGGTGCTGGTGGTGATGGTGCTGATCATGGTGATGGTGGTGGTGGTGCTGATGGTGGTGGTGGTGGTGCTGATGGTGGTGAATAATGATGGTGGTGGTGGTGGTGCTGATGGTGGTGAATAATGGTGGTGGTGATGGTGCTGGTGGTGGTGAATAATGATGGTGGTGGTGGTGGTGGTGCTGATGGTGGTGAATAATGATGGTGCTGATGGTGGTGCTGATGGTGAATAATGATGGTGCTGATGGTGGTGCTGATGATGGTGAATAATGATGGTGCTGATGGTGGTGATGATGGTGGTGGTGCTGATGGTGGTGCTGATCATGGTGATGGTGAATAATGATGGTGATGGTGATGGTGGTGCTGATGATGGTGGTGCTGATGGTGGTGCTGATCATGGTGATGGTGATGGTGATGGTGATGATGATGGTGGTGCTGATGGTGGTGAATAATGATGGTGATGGTGATGGTGGTGATGGTGATGGTGGTGATGGTGCTGATCATGGTGATGGTGGTGGTGGTGATGGTGGTGATGGTGGTGCTGATCATGGTGATGGTGGTGGTGATGGTGGTGGTGATGGTGGTGATGGTGGTGGTGGTGATGATGGTGGTGATGATGATGGTGGTGCTGATCATGGTGATGGTGGTGGTGATGGTGATGGTGGTGCTGATCATGGTGCTGGTGGTGGTGGTGGTGATGGTGGTGCTGATCATGGTGATGGTGGTGGTGGTGGTGGTGCTGATCATGGTGATGGTGGTGGTGATGGTGGTGATGGTGGTGATGATGGTGATGGTGGTTGTGATGATGGTGATGATGGTGGTGGTGATGGTGATGGTGGTGGTGGTGGTGATGGTGGTGGTGATGGTGATGGTGGTGATGATGGTGATGGTGGTGGTGGTGGTGGTGGTGATGGTGGTGGTGATGGTGATGGTGGTGGTGATGGTGGTGATGATGGTGATGGTGGTGGTGGTGGTGGTGGTGATGGTGATGGTGATGGTGGTGGTGGTGGTGGTGGTGGTGGTGGTGATGGTGGTGGTGATAATGGTGATGGTGATGGTGGTGGTGGTGATGGTGGCGATGGTGATGGTGGTGACGGTGATGGTGGTGGTGATGGTGGTGGTGGTGATGGTGGTGATGGTGGTCACGATGATGACGGGGGCGTTTACTGCACGTTTACCAACCTAGTGCTCTTGTGCCCCTGCAGGTGGAGTGCATTGATGAGCATCAGGCCAACGAGGCCCTGGAGGAGGTAACTCTCTGGGTGGTTCCCTCTCTACAGGACATGAGGCAGGACACACAGAGATTGTTCTGCACCCCACTGTGGTACGATGGGTGGAAGCCTGGTGGAGGCATGGAGGGTCAGAACCAGCTCTTGCCCTGTGCTATGAAGTCAGAGGCCCCCAGGTCATGAAGGGAGTCTGTGTACCAAACACTCATTTCTAAATCCAGGTGCTGACAACTTAGAATATATGTTCTCAGAGAAGATGATAACCTTTAAATGTTGGCTAGGTCCCTAGGCTGATCTACCAATAACCATCTTTTAAAAGATTTTTTTCTTCAATTGTAAAAGTATCAGTTACAATAGAATATTTGGAAAATAGAGAATTTTAATTTTAACAAAGAAAATATAAACTCTTACGTTCCTTAAATCTGCCAATCAGAACTGACAGTAACATCCTGATTTATAATAGCAGAAACAGCTGCATATACTTCGATTTGCCGGCAAAGGCTCCGCGTTATTTTTCTCTGCTTTTCTTGAATTTCACATGAGGTTGAATGTCTCCCTTCCTATCTACTGGTCACTTGTTTGTCTTTTTTCCGGAATCACCAGCTTTTGGGCTTTGCTAGCAAACAGCTCTTCTGTCCACAGTGTGTCTGACACATGGTGATGGACCCAGGCCACATTCATGAAAGAAAGAATGTGGGGGGGCCGTCCCGCGCGCCCCCCAGCATCACAGCCCCCTCTCCACTCCACTAGGCGACCTCCTTTCACACCCAACCTGCTGTCATAAGCAGCTGTCCGTCTGGCCTAAGTCGCTAAGGGAGCCGTTTCCACTGCCTAATTCTGTTCGTTTGCAAAGCACTTTGAGCTGAGGGCAGGGGCCCTGGGACCTCTAGTGTACACAACCAGGAGGCCAGGTGGCCTGGGTACAGCAGCAGCGGCCGGCCTCCCGTTGGCCACACCCCCTTCGTCAGCCAACCCGGACTGTGCTTGTTTCCAATGCACCAGGCACTCTGCCTACATCGGCTTACCTACTCCTCCCGACACCCCTGTGAAGCAGATACCACCGTTACTGCCGTTTCCAGATGAGGCTAGGAGGCTCAGAGAGGTTGAGGAGCCTCTCCTCAGTCACACAGCACAGCCAGCTCATGCCAGAGACAGGACATACCCTGGGCTGTCTGGCCCCTAACCTCCAGCTGCCCAACCTCCCTGGGCCCACGCTCAGAGCTGGAAGCATGTGGTTTTTGTTGGGATGTGTGACAGAGAAGCACCTCTAGAAGCAGTGTCTCCCTAACCTCTCCACTTTCTCTGGCCTCGCCTTGCAGTTGATGCCACTGCTGAAGCTTCAGCATGCCCACGTCTCCATCTACCGGGAGCTCTTCATCGTGTGGAACAGTGAGGTGGGTCAGAGCCGACCCCGCGGGCCCAGCAGGCACTCAGGGTGGGCACAGAGCACCCCCCCGCTGTGCCCGCCGAGCGCCAATGGCCGCAGCACTCACGGGGCCACGCCGGGAGCTCTCTGGGCATCGTCTCACGTGCGCCCCACAGCCTCTGCATAGGAGGGTCACTGTCCCACTTTCCGGAAGAAGTGGAGGCTGGGAGAAACCAGCTGGCGACAACCGAGCAGGAGTCCAGTCTGGGTCTGGTTGCCCTGGGCCCCGTGTTTGGTCCCATTGGCGAGCTGATTTCTCATCTTCAAGGAGCCGGAAGCTTGCCGGTTACTCCACATGGGGCTGAGCTGGGGGATGCGGGGGGCTGGAGGGGAAGGGGGCCAGGTGTGACCCCACAGTCAGACCCCCATCTGGGCTGACAACCGAGGGAGGGGCCCCCTCCCCTTCAGCTGGGCCCTGAGGAAAGCCGTGGGGAGGGCCCCTCACCACCTGTCCCCCCAAGTATTTTCTGAGCACCTCCTCACGCTCTCAAGGGGGACACAGAGAAGCCAAGAGGACATGTCACTGCGGGAGGGAAGGCAGGGTGCTCTGAGAGGCCTGACGGGGGCTGCTGGGGTCCTGTCGGGTGCAGGCCCCTCAGAGGGAGGAGTGGATCTCAGCTGAGCCCTAAGGGACAAAGGGCCCGGTGCCCCAGGCACGGTGGTCTACGTGTGCGGTGGCCAGGAGACCCCATGCCCCTTTAGGTTTTCCTAAAGCAGCTTAGTGTAGATGGGGGGTGGGGGGGGATGGGGGGAGGAGAGAGGAGGCGGAGGCGGGAGCTGCTCAGGAGGGACTGTCCCCCCCACAGAAGTGGGCATTCTCTCATAGTCACTGCCGGTGGTGGCCTGGCTGGGAGGAAAGACCTGGAGCAGGTGACGGCCCGGAAGCCCCCAGGCCTGGGCCTCTGGAGGCCAGAACTCGGCACCTGGCTAAGGGGCTGTGTCCCCTGCAGATCTCCTCTCTGTTCCTTTGCCTGGTGATGGAGTTCCACGAGGGAAGCTTCCAGAATGTCATTGAGAAGAAGAGGGCGGCAAAGAGAGTCATTGACTCCCAGGTAAGACAGACTCTCTGGGGCACCAGGCCTGGGTGCCACAGGCCCCACAGCGGGGGGCAGAGGGGCGGGCACCGATGGAGTCTGGTCTCATTTCTTCCGACAGTTATGAATGAAGGTATTTGCATACCGTAACGTGCACAGATCTTAAGTGTACACCTTGGTGTGTTTTGCATAGGCAGACACTCCCGTCCCCTCCCTCACATGAGGTCAGAGCCTTCCTGGACCTTCAGACAGTCCCAGCCAGTACCCAGGGTTCTACTTCTGCCTCCAGAGATCCTTCTGCCTGTCCCTGAAGTTCTCATAAATGGGCTCGTACAGCATGTTGTTTGCTTGTGTCTGGTTTCTTGCATTCATCCCAGTGCTTTGAGATTTACCCACCTGTGAGTGTGTCAGGAGATCATCCCTCTCCACTCTGTCAGATGGCCACATCAACATCAGTGTATCTGGTCCAGCGCTGTGAGCATCTGGGTTGCTTCCAGTTTGGGGCTATTATGAAGAAGGGCTGCCATGAATCACTGCTGGGCATGTGTTTTGATGGACCTAAGCATTCATTTTCTGCGTGACCGTGGAGTTGTTGGATCACAGAATGGGCGCGTGTGCTGCTTTAGCCAGTGTGCCAGTTTTCCAGGATGGTTGGTTGACTTGGTGTTGATTCTCATCCCAAGTTGTGAGTCTTTCGGCTCTGCATCCTGGCCCACATTTCACTGTGTCAGTCTTCTTAATTTTAATTAAAAATTACATTTTAGTTTCAATTATTTTGAGTAGTCATGGTGAGTGCTTTTTGGCTATTTGGATATCTTCTTTTGTGCCTGTTCAGGTCTCTTGCCCATTTAAACATTAGGGTTGTCCGTCTTTTCTTGTTGATTTGTAGTGGCTCTTTATATATTATGGACACAGTGTCCAGATGTCCTCTCCCAGTCTGTGGCTTGCCAGTTCACTTTCTTAATTGTAATGAACTCTGGTTCATCAGTGTTTCGCCTGACGTTGGTGTCTTCTGAGCCTTTAGAGAAGCCTTCCCTGCCCCAAGGTCATGACGATATTTTCCTCTGTTGCCCTTGGAGCTGGATCCATTTTGCTTTCACATTTAGGTCTCTGACGCACCCCAAATAAATTTTGCCTGCTTTTGCTCTGAACACGCCTCTGTTCTGTTGGGCCTCCAGGCACTGCGACCCTGCTGGGGTGTTCTGAGGGGCACGCAGCTCCAAAGTGGGCCTCAGAGACAGCCTCTGAGTGGGTTTCAAATTTTCTGTTTGTAGTAGAACCCTGTCGAACACAAAAATGTTCTCAGAACCCCCAGTAAGGAAAGCAGAGCTACTCTAGTCAGGGGTCTGGGGGTCAGTGGAAGGGGGCGTGGCAGGAACCCCAGGGTCCTGCCTGCTCAGCCCCTCTCTTGACACCCCAGGTGGAATCCAGGGCTCCTAGGAACACGGTTTGAAAATCACTGCCCTGGAAACCAGGTGGATCTTGTTTCTGACACAAACTGCTTTCAGAATGTTCTCTCTCAGGGATCTTTCCATTCGAATGCCCTGGAGAGGCAAACCCCAAGTAGCAGCTGCAGACTTCAGCATCTCTGGTACCCATGGGGTGGGACCCAGGCGGGGCTAGAGCCCCAGGGCCCCCAGGGTCTGCTGGAGACAGGAGTGGGGGGTCTGGAGACCAGGGCGTCGCCGGCTAACAGGGCATTTCTGTCCAGAGGGCCTCGAAGCAGCCTGCAGCAGATGCTCCCGCACCGGCTCTGAGCTGTTGGCCGCTCACTTCAGGCCCATTTCAAGACGCAGGGTGGGAACTGGCCACGACCCTGCTGGCTGCTCTGAGTGGTCACTGACCTGCCTAAGAGCAGCTGGGAGGCCCCCCTGGGAGCTTTCAGGCCTCCCCAGTCCTGGCATCTCTCGCTCTTTCCCCAGTGGATGCAGAACATGCTGGGCCAGGTGTTGAATGCGCTGGAGTACCTGCACCAGCTGGACATTATCCACAGGTGACCGGGTGGCCAGGCTGCTTGAGGAGAAAAGGCACCTCCTGGGGGTGGCACCTCCAGGTGGCAGCGCCCGGGCGCAGGCCCAAGGGAGAGAGGTGCAGCTGGGACAAGGACGGGCCCCTCCCCCTCCCAGAGCACCTCCCTGGCTTAAAGAGAACGTCACCCCCTCCACGACCCTCCCCATGCACAGACGGGGCAGTTGGTTCTAAAGTGCAAGGGAAGAACCAGATAACAGCACCGAGGAAGAGATTAGGCTGCCCGAGGGCCTCTGGGCACTCCCAGGCTGAGCTTTTGACCTGCCAGTTTCATCCTCCAGAATCGTGATCTGAAGGATCAGTGCCGTATTTAGAGGAGAGAAAACTGTGTGAACCAAACGTAGGAAGGAAATGCTCGAGATTCCGTGTTAATGTCAGCTGAGATCTGGAAGGTCATTAGCAGAGGGACCACGGGAGGATCAGTGTTTCCTTACTTGCAGTTGGCTTGTTTTTCCCATTTGAAATAACAGTATGTTTATGCTTACAGAAAACGATGTTCAAAAAGTGGCTGAACAGGGCATCTACTGAGGAGAGAGGAGGAGGGGTGTGGGCTGCTGCGGCGGCCCTGGGTGTGGCGGGAGCGGAGGGTTCACAGACGGACGTGGCCCTGCCAGGCAGTGGGTGGAAGGGCGCGCCTCTCGGTTTCAGGAACCTCAAGCCCTCCAACATTGCCCTGGTCAGCAGCGACCACTGCAAACTGCAGGACCTGAGCTCCAACGCACTCATGACCGACGTAGCCAAGTGGAACGTCCGTGCAGAGGAAGGTGGCTGGCGTCCTCCCGGCCAGCAGACAGTGGTGGGGGGGGAGCACTGCGGGAGGGCCCATTCAACCGAGTGGGGGGGCATGCAGGGTCCAAAAGACACTCAGAAACTGTTAACCTTCAAGAAGGGGGAAGGAAGGCCTCAGAAGGGAGGAGACTGACATGCACAGAGGGAGGGCTGGTGGATGGCAGGCATTGGCTCGGGCTGGATTACTTTACTGAGTCTCAGAATAACCCAGGAGGTGGTAAAGGTGAGCAGTCCAGGGAGAGAAGTTTTCCTTCCTTTAAAAAAACAGCAGGGCAGGCTTCCCTGGTGGCGCAGTGGTTGAGAGTCCGCCTGCCAATGCAGGGGACACGGGTTCGTGCCCCGGTCCAGGAGGATCCCACATGCCGCAGAGCGGCTGGGCCCATGAGCCATGGCCGCTGAGCCTGCGCATCCGGAGCCTGGGCTCCGCAACGGGAGAGGCCACAACAGTGAGAGGCCCGCGTACCGAAAAAAAAAAAAAAAAAAAAAAAAAAGACAACAGGGCAAAGGGAGCTGGGCTTCAACCCTATAACGGCTATCAGGGGTGGAGAGAGCAACTCTCCAGTGGAGAACTCCAGAGTCCTGGGCTGGCAGGAACCAGTGGCATGCTGTCCTTGATGGGTGGATGGGTGGATAGATGGATGGATGGATAGATGAGTGGGTGGGTGGATGGACAAATGGATAGATGGACATGCAGATAGATGAACAGACGGATAGATGGGTGGAAGGATGGATAGGCGGGTGTGGGTGGGCAGGTGAGTGGACGGGTGGATCTACTGGAGGTGTAGATGGCAGGGGTCCTTGGAGCCCACCCCTTTGCTATTTGTTTGGGGAATGGAGGTCTGGAGAGGGAGGGGCTGCCTGCGGCCTGTCAGGCACTGATAGCGCTGGGCCGGGGACCCTGCTCTTTTGGCTCCCTGTCTGGAGTTCAGGTTTGTTTGTTTATGTATGTATGTATGTATTTATTGGCGGCGCGGCATGCGGGATCTTAGTTCCCTGACCAGGTATCGAACCCGTGCCCCTGGCAGTGGAAGCGCAGAGTCTTTACCACTGGACAGCCAGGGAAGTCCCAGGGGTTCAGGTTTAGAAACTAGGGCAGGGCAACCAGAACATTGCCTCAAGGTCCCGACTAAGTGTTGGGAGAGGCAAGACGTTTATGGAGGGTGCAGATTTTAGCCTTTGTGGCAAACGCCCCTTCCGATTATTTCTGCAGCTGCAGTGGGACACAGGTGCGCACACGGCCAGCCTGGCGGGCCCCTGCCAAGATGGGCAGCCTCACTGGTGAAGATCAAGGGCCAGGATCTTACTGACCAGGGGCCTCTTCCTTTTCCCCCTCAGATAGCACGTCTCTCCCTCCCTGGAGGAGGGTGATGGAGGGCTCATTTTTCAAGCTGCTTGCTTCCCCAGGGAGCATGGGACTCACGCAGCCCCCACTTCACTCCTACCAACAGACCCCTCTCACAAGTCCTGGATGGCCCCCGAAGCCCTCAACTTCTCCTTCAGCCAGAAATCTGACATCTGGTCCCTGGGCTGCATCATTCTCGACATGGCCAGCTGCTCCTTCCTGGATGTGAGGGGCCTTCCGTCCACCCCTCCCCGCCACACCTGAACCCCACTCCCCACAGCCCCAGGGAGCCAGGCTCTGCCCACCCCCGGCCCTGAAAAGGGCGCATTCTTCCCGTTGGCACCCTCCTGCCCATCCTGAGTGCCTGTGGGGCTGTGTGGAGGCCCCCCCGCTGCCCCAGCCGCCGGAGGACCCCACATTTGGGCCTGCTCGGCCCTCATGTGGTGGTGGTGATGGTGATGGTAACGTTCAATCCGCCCCATCAGCGCCCCCTTACGGACAAGAACAGCTGAGTTCGGGTGCACTAACCGGCCCACAGTGGGAGTCTGGCCGTGGACGGAGGGCTGTTCCCTTACTCCCTCCAGCCAGTGAGGTGGCCACTTGCTTTTCTCTGAACTTCCATTTCTTCTTCGTACAAGAACTGTGGGGCGCAGGTGGCCTCTGTGCGTCCCTGATGGCGGCGGCCACGTCACCTCCCCTCTGCCCGAGGTCAGGCCATCTTCCTTTAGCTGAGGAGGTGCACAAGTGGTCCTCTCTCTCCTCCCAGAGCACGGAAGCCATGCTTCTGCGGAAGTCCATCCGGAGTTCCCCCGACGGCCTGAGGGGTGTCCTGAGGACCATGGAGGAGAGGAGGGTCCCCGACGCAGAAATCTTCAGTTCCCTTTTGCCTCTGATGCTCCAGGCCGACCCGTCAGATCGAATAACCATCAGGTGAGCTCAGGCCCTGGGGTGGCAGTTCACTGTCAGCCTGTGCACGCACTTGGGGTTTTCACACCACAAAGCGCTGCATCCATGGACAGTGGCTCCTCCAGTTTGGGCTGCCCCAAACCGTGGCCGCATCTCTGAGTGCAAGACGAACAGGGCCAGCTTCCCCATCAGGTGCGGGAGGCATGGCCCAGGGCCCAGGAAAACGTTTTAACTCTAATGTAAAGTCAGAAGAACAAAATGATCCACCCTGGGTTATGTTCACCTTTATACCAACACAGCCAGAAATTGTGATTCTGGGGTCTATGTTATGGAGGAAGGGGCCCATGCGAGTGCAAGCGCCAGGGCCCAGCACTGTCCTCCCTCGGCCCCTCCTGGAAGGGGAAGTGCTGCGGTGCCCGCTGGACGCACTGTGATGCTGGGAGAGGTGCTCCCAAGCGGGTGCCCGAAACAGGTGGAGGCCCAGCAGCTGCTGGACGCAGAGGGGACGCAGGGCCAGCTGGCGGCTCTCTGCCCCTCCCCAGGGACGTGATTCACTTGTTTGTGAGCAGCAACTTCAGGTCCTCCAGCAGTGCCCTGATGCTGCAACGGCAGGCGGTGCCCAACTTCCTCGTCGACATGCTGCTAGAGAGCAGCGTCACCAGCATCTTAGGTGATGATGGGGCCCTGAGGGGGCGGCGCCAGAGGCTGCTGTGGCCCCGCCACCCCATTGTCTTTAGCTGGGGGGCAGTGACCCCCCCAGTCCCCTGGACCGCTCCTCACACATGGCCGGTGGGCTTGCCCCTCGTCCATCCCAAGCACTGCTTTGCTCAGGGTACCACCCCGCTCAGATACCCCCGAGCTTACCTAGAGCAGAGTTCATCTCTGTGGCCAGGCCCCCACCTGCTTCCCCTCTGTTCCGGCTACACAGTCCTCGACGTCACCGAGCAGCCCCTCACTGCCACGCACCCCACCAGACTCCCCGCTGTTTGCTCGCTCGCCCGGCACACGGCGGCCCGGTGCCTGGAGTGTCTTCCCCAATGAGCAGCACCTCCTGTGCGGCTGCTCCGTGCCCAGAGTGGCGCTCACGCTGGGGCCGGCACAGCAGCCACCGGGGACCAGCAGGCACGGCCCTGCAGGAAGGTGAGGCGGCCCAGGGGCTCCGTGTGCAACGTGACACGCGCAGGCCTGAGGCTCCAGGCACAGTGCTGGCTGGTCACCCCCCACCCCGCAAAAGTGCACACGATAGACTCCTCCGTGTGCCCCAGGCTGGGGGCTACCCCCACGGTCTTGGGTAGAGAATGGATCTGGAGGTCATCTTCCAGTTCGGGGGTGGCTCCGCCCTCCCATCCCTCCTCCCCGTCAGTGGCTCCCTGCGCAGACTGCCTGTGATAAGGGGCTGCCACCTCTGCCTCCCTTTCTGGAGAAGGGGACCTGTGAGGGCCCAGCTGCTGTCTCCCTGTCTCGTGGCCATGGGCTTTCGAGGCAGACAGCTGGGTCCAGCTGAAGGTCATCGCCCTGAGTACCCTGGAGGGAGTTACCCGAGGGAGGTGTGGAGTGGAAGCACCCCCCTGGGCGGGTTCTCAGGCAGATCCAGGTTCGACTTTGGACAGGTGGCTCGGCCGGGAAGGTGAGGATGATAAGGCCGCCACCTCACGCCGGGTCACGTGGGCCTGTGCAGTGGTGCTCACGGACGTGCCCCTGGTGCCCCGGCCCTCAGGCGGGTCCCTGAGCCAAGGCGCCTCCCCGCGCTGCCCTGTCCCCCGCAGAGGTCATGCAGAACTTCACCAGCCACCCCCACGTCCAGCAGAGGGCCCTGCAGAGGCTCCTGAGGACGTCTGAAGACCAGCAAGGTAGAGCCGCCCCCTCTCGCCTTCCCCCAGGTGCCCTGGCCCTTCCAGCTTCCCTAGCTGGTACTTTCTGACACCCGTTTACATTCCCATGAGCAGGCACGGCTTTTCCACCTGCTTGGAACAGGAGCCTGGACTTCCTCCTGTGCCGCTGCTTCCACTGAGCAGACAAGTGGGCGGGGGGTGGGCTCGGCATCCGAACCACTTCCCGGGGCCCCCCTCACGTGCTGCTCACGGATGCTTAACCGACACCCCGTCCCTGCCACCATCCCTCTGGTTGGCTATTTGAGTGGTTGCCGATGCCCCGGTATCATAAGCAACGGTACACAGCCCACCCCGGGGCGTGTGTGTGTGTGTGTGCTCTGTGTGCTTCTGCAGGATAAGTTCCTAGATGTGCAGGCTGTGAATACTGCACGTTTTCATAGGTGCTGCAAATTGCCCTCCGTCGATGCACCAACTTTCTCACCTCCCAAGAGTGCATGAGAACACCTCTTCACCCAACTTTCTCCATCAAGGAGTATTAGTAGTTTTAATTTTGCCAAAACATTGGTTCGTAAAATCTCTGCCCTCAATCTGTCTCACCAACCTGAATATTACATTCATTCATTCGTCCGTCCATCCCTCCATCCACCCGTCTCTCCATCCGTCGATCCATCCATCCACCCGTCTCTCCATCCGTCCATCCATCCATCCACCCGTCCCTCCATCCGTCCATCCATCCACCCGTCTCTCCATCCGTCCGTCCATCCATCCACCCGTCTCTCCACCCGTCCCTTCACCCGTCCGTCCATCCATCCACCCGTCTCTCCACCCGTCCGTCCATCCATCCACCCGTCTCTCCATCCGTCCGTCCATCCATCCACCCGTCTCTCCACCCGTCCGTCCATCCATCCACCCGTCTCTCCATCCGTCCATCCATCCATCCACCCGTCTCTCCATCCATCCATCCATCCATCCACCCGTCTCTCCATCCGTCCATCCATCCACCCGTCTCTCCATCCGTCCGTCCCTCCATCCACCCGTCTCTCCATCCGTCCATCCATCCATCCACCCGTCTCTCCACCCGTCCATTCACCCGTCCGTCCATCCATCCACCCGTCTCTCCACCCGTCCGTCCATCCATCCACCCGTCTCTCCATCCGTCCATCCATCCATCCACCCGTCTCTCCATCCGTCCATCCATCCATCTACCCGTCTCTCCATCCGTCCCTTCACCCGTCCGTCCATCCATCCACCCGTCTCTCCACCCGTCCGTCCATCCATCCACCCGTCTCTCCATCCGTCCGTCCATCCATCCACCCGTCTCTCCATCCGTCCATCCATCCATCTACCCGTCTCTCCATCCGTCCCTTCACCCGTCCGTCCATCCATCCACCCGTCTCTCCACCCGTCCATCCATCCATCCACCCGTCTCTCCACCCGTCCGTCCATCCATCCACCCGTCTCTCCATCCGTCCGTCCATCCATCCACCCGTCTCTCCATCCGTCCATCCATCCATCCACCCGTCTCTCCACCCGTCCATTCATCCATCCACCCGTCTCTCCATCCGTCCATCCATCCATCCACCCGTCTCTCCATCCGTCCATCCATCCACCCGTCTCTCCATCCGTCCATCCATCCATCCACCCGTCTCTCCACCCGTCCATCCATCCATCCACCCGTCTCTCCATCCGTCCATCCATCCATCCACCCGTCTCTCCGTCCATCCCTCCATCCACCCGTCTCTCCACCCGTCCGTCCATCCATCCACCCGTCTCTCCACCCGTCCGTCCATCCATCCACCCGTCTCTCCACCCGTCCGTCCATCCATCCACCCGTCTCTCCACCCGTCCGTCCATCCATCCACCCGTCTCTCCACCCGTCCGTCCATCCATCCACCCGTCTCTCCACCCGTCCGTCCATCCATCCACCCGTCTCTCCACCCGTCCGTCCATCCATCCACCCGTCTCTCCATCCGTCCGTCCATCCATCCACCCGTCTCTCCATCCGTCCGTCCATCCATCCACCCGTCCATCCATCCACCCACCCGTGTCTCCATCTGTCCCTCCACCCACCCACCCGTCTCTCCACCCGTCCATCCATCCATCCACCCGTCTCTCCGTCCATCCCTCCATCCACCCGTCTCTCCATCCATCCATCCACCCATCTCTCCATCCATCCATCCACCCGTCTCTCCACCCGTCCATCCATCCATCCACCCGTCTCTCCACCCGTCCATCCATCCATCCACCCGTCTCTCCACCCGTCCCTTCACCCGTCCGTCCATCCATCCACCCGTCTCTCCACCCGTCCGTCCATCCATCCACCCGTCTCTCCACCCGTCCGTCCATCCATCCACCCGTCTCTCCACCCGTCCGTCCATCCATCCACCCGTCTCTCCACCCGTCCGTCCATCCATCCACCCGTCTCTCCACCCGTCCGTCCATCCATCCACCCGTCTCTCCACCCGTCCGTCCATCCATCCACCCGTCTCTCCACCCGTCCGTCCATCCATCCACCCGTCTCTCCACCCGTCCGTCCATCCATCCACCCGTCTCTCCACCCGTCCGTCCATCCATCCACCCGTCTCTCCACCCGTCCGTCCATCCATCCACCCGTCTCTCCACCCGTCCGTCCATCCATCCACCCGTCTCTCCACCCGTCCGTCCATCCATCCACCCGTCTCTCCACCCGTCCGTCCATCCATCCACCCGTCTCTCCACCCGTCCGTCCATCCATCCACCCGTCTCTCCACCCGTCCGTCCATCCATCCACCCGTCTCTCCACCCGTCCGTCCATCCATCCACCCGTCTCTCCATCCGTCCGTCCATCCATCCACCCGTCTCTCCATCCGTCCGTCCATCCATCCACCCATCTCTCCATCCGTCCGTCCATCCATCCACCCGTCCATCCATCCATCCACCCGTCTCTCCATCCGTCCATCCATTCATCCACCCGTCTCTCAATCCGTCCACCCATCCATCCACCCATCTCTCCATCCGTCCATCCATCCATCCACCCGTCTCTCCACCCGTCCATCCATCCACCCACCCGTGTCTCCATCCGTCCCTCCACCCACCCACCCGTCTCTCCACCCGTCCATCCATCCATCCACCCGTCACTCCATCCGTCCGTCCATCCATCCACCCGTCTCTCCATCCGTCCGTCCATCCATCCACCCGTCCATCCATCCATCCACTCGTCTCTCCATCCGTCCATCCATCCATCCACCCATCTCTCCATCCATCCATCCACCCGTCTCTCCACCCGTCCATCCATCCATCCACTCGTCTCTCCACCCGTCCCTTCACCCGTCCGTCCATCCATCCACCCGTCTCTCCACCCGTCCGTCCATCCATCCACCCGTCTCTCCATCCGTCCGTCCCTCCATCCACCCGTCTCTCCATCCGTCCATCCATCCATCCACCCGTCTCTCCACCCGTCCATCCATCCATCCACCCGTCTCTCCGTCCATCCCTCCATCCACCCGTCTCTCCATCCATCCATCCACCCATCTCTCCATCCATCCATCCACCCGTCTCTCCACCCGTCCATCCATCCATCCACCCGTCTCTCCACCCGTCCCTTCACCCGTCCGTCGATCCATCCACCCGTCTCTCCACCCGTCCGTCCATCCATCCACCCGTCTCTCCATCCGTCCGTCCATCCATCCACCCGTCTCTCCATCCGTCCGTCCATCCATCCACCCGTCTCTCCATCCGTCCGTCCATCCATCCACCCGTCTCTCCATCCGTCCATCCATCCACCCGTCTCTCCATCCGTCCATCCATCCACCCGTCTCTCCATCCGTCCGTCCCTCCATCCACCCGTCTCTCCATCCGTCCGTCCATCCATCCACCCGTCTCTCCATCCGTCCATCCATCCATCCACCCGTCTCTCCATCCGTCCATCCATCCATCCACCCGTCTCTCCGTCCATCCCTCCATCCACCCGTCTCTCCACCCGTCCGTCCATCCATCCACCCGTCTCTCCACCCGTCCGTCCATCCATCCACCCGTCTCTCCACCCGTCCGTCCATCCATCCACCCGTCTCTCCACCCGTCCGTCCATCCATCCACCCGTCTCTCCACCCGTCCGTCCATCCATCCACCCGTCTCTCCACCCGTCCGTCCATCCATCCACCCGTCTCTCCACCCGTCCGTCCCTCCATCCACCCGTCTCTCCACCCGTCCGTCCATCCATCCACCCGTCTCTCCACCCGTCCGTCCATCCATCCACCCGTCTCTCCACCCGTCCGTCCATCCATCCACCCGTCTCTCCATCCGTCCGTCCATCCATCCACCCGTCTCTCCATCCGTCCGTCCATCCATCCACCCGTCCCTCCACCCGTCCGTCCATCCATCCACCCGTCCCTCCACCCGTCCGTCCACCCACCCACCCGTCTCTCCACCCGTCCATCCATCCATCCACCCGTCTCTCCATCCGTCCATCCATCCATCCACCCGTCTCTCCACCCGTCCATCCATCCATCCACCCGTCTCTCCACCCGTCCATCCATCCATCCACCCGTCTCTCCATCCGTCCATCCATCCATCCACCCGTCTCTCCATCCGTCCATCCATCCACCCGTCTCTCCATCCGTCCGTCCCTCCATCCACCCGTCTCTCCATCCGTCCATCCATCCATCCACCCGTCTCTCCATCCGTCCATCCATCCATCCACCCGTCTCTCCATCCGTCCATCCATCCATCCACCCGTCTCTCCGTCCATCCCTCCATCCACCCGTCTCTCCACCCGTCCGTCCATCCATCCACCCGTCTCTCCATCCGTCCATCCATCCATCCACCCGTCCCTCCACCCGTCCGTCCATCCATCCACCCGTCCCTCCACCCGTCCGTCCATCCATCCACCCGTCTCTCCACCCGTCCGTCCATCCATCCACCCGTCTCTCCACCCGTCCGTCCATCCATCCACCCGTCTCTCCATCCGTCCGTCCATCCATCCACCCGTCCATCCATCCACCCACCCGTGTCTCCATCTGTCCCTCCACCCACCCACCCGTCTCTCCACCCGTCCATCCATCCATCCACCCGTCTCTCCGTCCATCCCTCCATCCACCCGTCTCTCCATCCATCCATCCACCCATCTCTCCATCCATCCATCCACCCGTCGCTCCACCCGTCCATCCATCCACCCGTCTCTCCACCCGTCCCTCCACCCGTCCGTCCATCCATCCACCCGTCTCTCCACCGTCCGTCCATCCATCCACCCGTCCCTCCACCCGTCCGTCCATCCATCCACCCGTCCCTCCACCCGTCCGTCCATCCATCCACCCGTCCCTCCACCCGTCCGTCCATCCATCCACCCTTCCCTCCACCCGTCCGTCCATCCATCCACCCGTCCCTCCACCCGTCCGTCCATCCATCCACCCGTCCCTCCACCCGTCCGTCCATCCATCCACCCGTCCCTCCACCCGTCCGTCCATCCATCCACCCGTCCCTCCACCCGTCCGTCCATCCATCCACCCGTCCCTCCACCCGTCCGTCCATCCATCCACCCGTCCCTCCACCCGTCCGTCCATCCATCCACCCGTCCCTCCACCCGTCCGTCCATCCATCCACCCGTCCCTCCACCCGTCCGTCCATGCATCCACCCGTCCCTCCACCCGTCCGTCCATCCATCCACCCGTCCCTCCACCCATCCGTCCATCCATCCACCCGTCCCTCCACCCGTCCGTCCATCCATCCACCCGTCACTCCACCCGTCCGTCCATCCATCCACCCGTCCCTCCACCCGTCCGTCCATCCATCCACCCGTCCCTCCACCCGTCCGTCCATCCATCCACCCGTCCCTCCACCCGTCCGTCCATCCATCCACCCGTCCCTCCACCCGTCCGTCCATCCATCCACCCGTCCCTCCACCCGTCCGTCCATCCATCCACCCGTCCCTCCACCCGTCCGTCCATCCATCCACCCGTCCCTCCACCCGTCCGTCCATCCATCCACCCGTCCCTCCACCCGTCCGTCCATCCATCCACCCGTCCCTCCACCCGTCCGTCCATCCATCCACCCGTCCCTCCACCCGTCCGTCCATCCATCCACCCGTCCCTCCACCCGTCCGTCCATCCATCCACCCGTCCCTCCACCCGTCCGTCCATGCATCCACCCGTCCCTCCACCCGTCCGTCCATGCATCCACCCGTCCCTCCACCCGTCCGTCCATCCATCCACCCGTCCCTCCACCCGTCCGTCCATCCATCCACCCGTCTCTCCACCCGTCCGTCCATCCATCCACCCGTCCCTCCACCCGTCCGTCCATCCATCCACCCGTCCCTCCACCCGTCCGTCCATCCATCCACCCGTCCATCCATCCACCCGTCCCTCCACGCGTCCGTCCATCCATCCACCCGTCCCTCCACCCGTCCGTCCATCCATCCACCCGTCCCTCCACCCGTCCGTCCATCCATCCACCCGTCCCTCCACCCGTCCGTCCATCCATCCACCCGTCCCTCCACCCGTCCGTCCATCCATCCACCCGTCTCTCCATCCGTCCATCCATCCACCCGTCTCTCCATCCGTCCATCCATCCATCCACCCGTCTCTCCATCCGTCCATCCATCCATCCACCCGTCTCTCCATCCGTCCATCCATCCATCCACCCGTCTCTCCGTCCATCCCTCCATCCACCCGTCTCTCCACCCGTCCGTCCATCCATCCACCCGTCTCTCCACCCGTCCGTCCATCCATCCACCCGTCTCTCCACCCGTCCGTCCATCCATCCACCCGTCTCTCCACCCGTCCGTCCATCCATCCACCCGTCTCTCCACCCGTCCGTCCATCCATCCACCCGTCTCTCCACCCGTCCGTCCATCCATCCACCCGTCTCTCCACCCGTCCGTCCATCCATCCACCCGTCTCTCCATCCGTCCGTCCATCCATCCACCCGTCTCTCCATCCGTCCGTCCATCCATCCACCCGTCCATCCATCCACCCACCCGTGTCTCCATCTGTCCCTCCACCCACCCACCCGTCTCTCCACCCGTCCATCCATCCATCCACCCGTCTCTCCGTCCATCCCTCCATCCACCCGTCTCTCCATCCATCCATCCACCCATCTCTCCATCCATCCATCCACCCGTCTCTCCACCCGTCCATCCATCCATCCACCCGTCTCTCCACCCGTCCATCCATCCATCCACCCGTCTCTCCACCCGTCCCTTCACCCGTCCGTCCATCCATCCACCCGTCTCTCCACCCGTCCGTCCATCCATCCACCCGTCTCTCCACCCGTCCGTCCATCCATCCACCCGTCTCTCCACCCGTCCGTCCATCCATCCACCCGTCTCTCCACCCGTCCGTCCATCCATCCACCCGTCTCTCCACCCGTCCGTCCATCCATCCACCCGTCTCTCCACCCGTCCGTCCATCCATCCACCCGTCTCTCCACCCGTCCATCCATCCATCCACCCGTCTCTCCACCCGTCCGTCCATCCATCCACCCGTCTCTCCACCCGTCCGTCCATCCATCCACCCGTCTCTCCACCCGTCCGTCCATCCATCCACCCGTCTCTCCACCCGTCCATCCATCCATCCACCCGTCTCTCCACCCGTCCGTCCATCCATCCACCCGTCTCTCCACCCGTCCGTCCATCCATCCACCCGTCTCTCCACCCGTCCGTCCATCCATCCACCCGTCTCTCCACCCGTCCGTCCATCCATCCACCCGTCTCTCCACCCGTCCGTCCATCCATCCACCCGTCTCTCCATCCGTCCGTCCATCCATCCACCCGTCTCTCCATCCGTCCGTCCATCCATCCACCCATCTCTCCATCCGTCCGTCCATCCATCCACCCGTCCATCCATCCATCCACCCGTCTCTCCATCCGTCCATCCATTCATCCACCCGTCTCTCAATCCGTCCACCCATCCATCCACCCATCTCTCCATCCGTCCATCCATCCATCCACCCGTCTCTCCACCCGTCCATCCATCCACCCACCCGTGTCTCCATCCGTCCCTCCACCCACCCACCCGTCTCTCCACCCGTCCATCCATCCATCCACCCGTCACTCCATCCGTCCGTCCATCCATCCACCCGTCTCTCCACCCGTCCGTCCATCCATCCACCCGTCCATCCATCCATCCACTCGTCTCTCCATCCGTCCATCCATCCATCCACCCATCTCTCCATCCATCCATCCACCCGTCTCTCCACCCGTCCATCCATCCATCCACTCGTCTCTCCACCCGTCCCTTCACCCGTCCGTCCATCCATCCACCCGTCTCTCCACCCGTCCGTCCATCCATCCACCCGTCTCTCCATCCGTCCGTCCCTCCATCCACCCGTCTCTCCATCCGTCCATCCATCCATCCACCCGTCTCTCCACCCGTCCATCCATCCATCCACCCGTCTCTCCGTCCATCCCTCCATCCACCCGTCTCTCCATCCATCCATCCACCCATCTCTCCATCCATCCATCCACCCGTCTCTCCACCCGTCCATCCATCCATCCACCCGTCTCTCCACCCGTCCCTTCACCCGTCCGTCGATCCATCCACCCGTCTCTCCACCCGTCCGTCCATCCATCCACCCGTCTCTCCATCCGTCCGTCCATCCATCCACCCGTCTCTCCATCCGTCCGTCCATCCATCCACCCGTCTCTCCATACGTCCGTCCATCCATCCACCCGTCTCTCCATCCGTCCATCCATCCACCCGTCTCTCCATCCGTCCATCCATCCACCCGTCTCTCCATCCGTCCGTCCCTCCATCCACCCGTCTCTCCATCCGTCCGTCCATCCATCCACCCGTCTCTCCATCCGTCCATCCATCCATCCACCCGTCTCTCCATCCGTCCATCCATCCATCCACCCGTCTCTCCGTCCATCCCTCCATCCACCCGTCTCTCCACCCGTCCGTCCATCCATCCACCCGTCTCTCCACCCGTCCGTCCATCCATCCACCCGTCTCTCCACCCGTCCGTCCATCCATCCACCCGTCTCTCCACCCGTCCGTCCATCCATCCACCCGTCTCTCCACCCGTCCGTCCATCCATCCACCCGTCTCTCCACCCGTCCGTCCATCCATCCACCCGTCTCTCCACCCGTCCGTCCCTCCATCCACCCGTCTCTCCACCCGTCCGTCCATCCATCCACCCGTCTCTCCACCCGTCCGTCCATCCATCCACCCGTCTCTCCACCCGTCCGTCCATCCATCCACCCGTCTCTCCATCCGTCCGTCCATCCATCCACCCGTCCCTCCACCCGTCCGTCCATCCATCCACCCGTCCCTCCACCCGTCCGTCCATCCATCCACCCGTCCCTCCACCCGTCCGTCCATCCATCCACCCGTCCCTCCACCCGTCCGTCCATCCATCCACCCGTCCCTCCACCCGTCCGTCCATCCATCCACCCGTCCCTCCACCCGTCCGTCCATGCATCCACCCGTCCCTCCACCCGTCCGTCCATGCATCCACCCGTCCCTCCACCCGTCCGTCCATCCATCCACCCGTCCCTCCACCCGTCCGTCCATCCATCCACCCGTCTCTCCACCCGTCCGTCCATCCATCCACCCGTCCCTCCACCCGTCCGTCCATCCATCCACCCGTCCCTCCACCCGTCCGTCCATCCATCCACCCGTCCATCCATCCACCCGTCCCTCCACGCGTCCGTCCATCCATCCACCCGTCCCTCCACCCGTCCGTCCATCCATCCACCCGTCCCTCCACCCGTCCGTCCATCCATCCACCCGTCCCTCCACCCGTCCGTCCATCCATCCACCCGTCCCTCCACCCGTCCGTCCATCCATCCACCCGTCTCTCCATCCGTCCATCCATCCACCCGTCTCTCCATCCGTCCATCCATCCATCCACCCGTCTCTCCATCCGTCCATCCATCCATCCACCCGTCTCTCCATCCGTCCATCCATCCATCCACCCGTCTCTCCGTCCATCCCTCCATCCACCCGTCTCTCCACCCGTCCGTCCATCCATCCACCCGTCTCTCCACCCGTCCGTCCATCCATCCACCCGTCTCTCCACCCGTCCGTCCATCCATCCACCCGTCTCTCCACCCGTCCGTCCATCCATCCACCCGTCTCTCCACCCGTCCGTCCATCCATCCACCCGTCTCTCCACCCGTCCGTCCATCCATCCACCCGTCTCTCCACCCGTCCGTCCATCCATCCACCCGTCTCTCCATCCGTCCGTCCATCCATCCACCCGTCTCTCCATCCGTCCGTCCATCCATCCACCCGTCCATCCATCCACCCACCCGTGTCTCCATCTGTCCCTCCACCCACCCACCCGTCTCTCCACCCGTCCATCCATCCATCCACCCGTCTCTCCGTCCATCCCTCCATCCACCCGTCTCTCCATCCATCCATCCACCCATCTCTCCATCCATCCATCCACCCGTCTCTCCACCCGTCCATCCATCCATCCACCCGTCTCTCCACCCGTCCATCCATCCATCCACCCGTCTCTCCACCCGTCCCTTCACCCGTCCGTCCATCCATCCACCCGTCTCTCCACCCGTCCGTCCATCCATCCACCCGTCTCTCCACCCGTCCGTCCATCCATCCACCCGTCTCTCCACCCGTCCGTCCATCCATCCACCCGTCTCTCCACCCGTCCGTCCATCCATCCACCCGTCTCTCCACCCGTCCGTCCATCCATCCACCCGTCTCTCCACCCGTCCGTCCATCCATCCACCCGTCTCTCCACCCGTCCGTCCATCCATCCACCCGTCTCTCCACCCGTCCGTCCATCCATCCACCCGTCTCTCCACCCGTCCGTCCATCCATCCACCCGTCTCTCCACCCGTCCGTCCATCCATCCACCCGTCTCTCCACCCGTCCGTCCATCCATCCACCCGTCTCTCCACCCGTCCGTCCATCCATCCACCCCTCTCTCCACCCGTCCGTCCATCCATCCACCCGTCTCTCCACCCGTCCGTCCATCCATCCACCCGTCTCTCCACCCGTCCGTCCATCCATCCACCCGTCTCTCCACCCGTCCGTCCATCCATCCACCCGTCTCTCCATCCGTCCATCCATCCATCCACCCGTCTCTCCATCCGTCCGTCCATCCATCCACCCATCTCTCCATCCGTCCGTCCATCCATCCACCCGTCCATCCATCCATCCACCCGTCTCTCCATCCGTCCATCCATTCATCCACCCGTCTCTCAATCCGTCCACCCATCCATCCACCCATCTCTCCATCCGTCCATCCATCCATCCACCCGTCTCTCCACCCGTCCATCCATCCACCCACCCGTGTCTCCATCCGTCCCTCCACCCACCCACCCGTCTCTCCACCCGTCCATCCATCCATCCACCCGTCACTCCACCCGTCCGTCCATCCATCCACCCGTCTCTCCATCCGTCCGTCCATCCATCCACCCGTCCATCCATCCATCCACTCGTCTCTCCATCCGTCCATCCATCCATCCACCCATCTCTCCATCCATCCATCCACCCGTCTCTCCACCCGTCCATCCATCCATCCACTCGTCTCTCCACCCGTCCCTTCACCCGTCCGTCCATCCATCCACCCGTCTCTCCACCCGTCCGTCCATCCATCCACCCGTCTCTCCATCCGTCCGTCCCTCCATCCACCCGTCTCTCCATCCGTCCATCCATCCATCCACCCGTCTCTCCACCCGTCCATCCATCCATCCACCCGTCTCTCCGTCCATCCCTCCATCCACCCGTCTCTCCATCCATCCATCCACCCATCTCTCCATCCATCCATCCACCCGTCTCTCCACCCGTCCATCCATCCATCCACCCGTCTCTCCACCCGTCCCTCCACCCGTCCGTCCATCCATCCACCCGTCTCTCCACCCGTCCGTCCATCCATCCACCCGTCTCTCCATCCGTCCGTCCATCCATCCACCCGTCTCTCCATCCGTCCGTCCATCCATCCACCCGTCTCTCCATCCGTCCGTCCATCCATCCACCCGTCTCTCCATCCGTCCATCCATCCACCCGTCTCTCCATCCGTCCATCCATCCACCCGTCTCTCCATCCGTCCGTCCCTCCATCCACCCGTCTCTCCATCCGTCCGTCCATCCATCCACCCGTCTCTCCATCCGTCCATCCATCCATCCACCCGTCTCTCCATCCGTCCATCCATCCATCCACCCGTCTCTCCGTCCATCCCTCCATCCACCCGTCTCTCCACCCGTCCGTCCATCCATCCACCCGTCTCTCCACCCGTCCGTCCATCCATCCACCCGTCTCTCCACCCGTCCGTCCATCCATCCACCCGTCTCTCCACCCGTCCGTCCATCCATCCACCCGTCTCTCCACCCGTCCGTCCATCCATCCACCCGTCTCTCCACCCGTCCGTCCATCCATCCACCCGTCTCTCCACCCGTCCGTCCCTCCATCCACCCGTCTCTCCACCCGTCCGTCCATCCATCCACCCGTCTCTCCACCCGTCCGTCCATCCATCCACCCGTCTCTCCACCCGTCCGTCCATCCATCCACCCGTCTCTCCATCCGTCCGTCCATCCATCCACCCGTCTCTCCATCCGTCCGTCCATCCATCCACCCGTCCCTCCACCCGTCCGTCCATCCATCCACCCGTCCCTCCACCCGTCCGTCCACCCACCCACCCGTCTCTCCACCCGTCCATCCATCCATCCACCCGTCTCTCCATCCGTCCTTCCATCCATCCACCCGTCTCTCCACCCGTCCATCCATCCATCCACCCGTCTCTCCACCCGTCCATCCATCCATCCACCCGTCTCTCCATCCGTCCATCCATCCATCCACCCGTCTCTCCATCCGTCCATCCATCCACCCGTCTCTCCATCCGTCCGTCCCTCCATCCACCCGTCTCTCCATCCGTCCATCCATCCATCCACCCGTCTCTCCATCCGTCCATCCATCCATCCACCCGTCTCTCCATCCGTCCATCCATCCATCCACCCGTCTCTCCGTCCATCCCTCCATCCACCCGTCTCTCCACCCGTCCGTCCATCCATCCACCCGTCTCTCCATCCGTCCATCCATCCATCCACCCGTCCCTCCACCCGTCCGTCCATCCATCCACCCGTCCCTCCACCCGTCCGTCCATCCATCCACCCGTCTCTCCACCCGTCCGTCCATCCATCCACCCGTCTCTCCACCCGTCCGTCCATCCATCCACCCGTCTCTCCATCCGT
Source organism: Phocoena sinus (assembly GCF_008692025.1). Classification (NCBI taxonomy): domain Eukaryota; kingdom Metazoa; phylum Chordata; class Mammalia; order Artiodactyla; family Phocoenidae; genus Phocoena; species Phocoena sinus. The sequence continues at coordinate 2,029,447 of NC_045768.1, forward strand.
CCGTCCATCCATCCACCCGTCCATCCATCCACCCACCCGTGTCTCCATCTGTCCCTCCACCCACCCACCCGTCTCTCCACCCGTCCATCCATCCATCCACCCGTCTCTCCGTCCATCCCTCCATCCACCCGTCTCTCCATCCATCCATCCACCCATCTCTCCATCCATCCATCCACCCGTCGCTCCACCCGTCCATCCATCCACCCGTCTCTCCACCCGTCCCTCCACCCGTCCGTCCATCCATCCACCCGTCTCTCCACCGTCCGTCCATCCATCCACCCGTCCCTCCACCCGTCCGTCCATCCATCCACCCGTCCCTCCACCCGTCCGTCCATCCATCCACCCGTCCCTCCACCCGTCCGTCCATCCATCCACCCTTCCCTCCACCCGTCCGTCCATCCATCCACCCGTCCCTCCACCCGTCCGTCCATCCATCCACCCGTCCCTCCACCCGTCCGTCCATCCATCCACCCGTCCCTCCACCCGTCCGTCCATCCATCCACCCGTCCCTCCACCCGTCCGTCCATCCATCCACCCGTCCCTCCACCCGTCCGTCCATCCATCCACCCGTCCCTCCACCCGTCCGTCCATCCATCCACCCGTCCCTCCACCCGTCCGTCCATCCATCCACCCGTCCCTCCACCCGTCCGTCCATGCATCCACCCGTCCCTCCACCCGTCCGTCCATCCATCCACCCGTCCCTCCACCCGTCCGTCCATCCATCCACCCGTCCCTCCACCCGTCCGTCCATCCATCCACCCGTCACTCCACCCGTCCGTCCATCCATCCACCCGTCCCTCCACCCGTCCGTCCATCCATCCACCCGTCCCTCCACCCGTCCGTCCATCCATCCACCCGTCCCTCCACCCGTCCGTCCATCCATCCACCCGTCCCTCCACCCGTCCGTCCATCCATCCACCCGTCCCTCCACCCGTCCGTCCATCCATCCACCCGTCCCTCCACCCGTCCGTCCATCCATCCACCCGTCCCTCCACCCGTCCGTCCATCCATCCACCCGTCCCTCCACCCGTCCGTCCATCCATCCACCCGTCCCTCCACCCGTCCGTCCATCCATCCACCCGTCCCTCCACCCGTCCGTCCATCCATCCACCCGTCCCTCCACCCGTCCGTCCATCCATCCACCCGTCCCTCCACCCGTCCGTCCATCCATCCACCCGTCCCTCCACCCGTCCGTCCATGCATCCACCCGTCCCTCCACCCGTCCGTCCATGCATCCACCCGTCCCTCCACCCGTCCGTCCATCCATCCACCCGTCCCTCCACCCGTCCGTCCATCCATCCACCCGTCTCTCCACCCGTCCGTCCATCCATCCACCCGTCCCTCCACCCGTCCGTCCATCCATCCACCCGTCCCTCCACCCGTCCGTCCATCCATCCACCCGTCCATCCATCCACCCGTCCCTCCACGCGTCCGTCCATCCATCCACCCGTCCCTCCACCCGTCCGTCCATCCATCCACCCGTCCCTCCACCCGTCCGTCCATCCATCCACCCGTCCCTCCACCCGTCCGTCCATCCATCCACCCGTCCCTCCACCCGTCCGTCCATCCATCCACCCGTCCCTCCACCCGTCCGTCCATCCATCCACCCGTCTCTCCACCCGTCCGTCCATCCATCCACCCGTCTCTCCACCCGTCCGTCCATCCATCCACCCGTCTCTCCATCCGTCCGTCCATCCATCCACCCGTCCATCCATCCACCCACCCGTGTCTCCATCTGTCCCTCCACCCACCCACCCGTCTCTCCACCCGTCCATCCATCCATCCACCCGTCTCTCCGTCCATCCCTCCATCCACCCGTCTCTCCATCCATCCATCCACCCATCTCTCCATCCATCCATCCACCCGTCTCTCCACCCGTCCATCCATCCACCCGTCTCTCCACCCGTCCCTCCACCCGTCCGTCCATCCATCCACCCGTCCCTCCACCCGTCCGTCCATCCATCCACCCGTCCCTCCACCCGTCCGTCCATCCATCCACCCGTCCCTCCACCCGTCCGTCCATCCATCCACCCGTCCCTCCACCCGTCCGTCCATCCATCCACCCGTCCCTCCACCCGTCCGTCCATCCATCCACCCGTCCCTCCACCCGTCCGTCCATCCATCCACCCGTCCCTCCACCCGTCCGTCCATCCATCCACCCGTCCCTCCACCCGTCCGTCCATCCATCCACCCGTCCCTCCACCCGTCCGTCCATCCATCCACCCGTCCCTCCACCCGTCCGTCCATCCATCCACCCGTCCCTCCACCCGTCCGTCCATGCATCCACCCGTCCCTCCACCCGTCCGTCCATGCATCCACCCGTCCCTCCACCCGTCCGTCCATGCATCCACCCGTCCCTCCACCCGTCCGTCCATGCATCCACCCGTCCCTCCACCCGTCCGTCCATCCATCCACCCGTCCCTCCACCCGTCCGTCCATCCATCCACCCGTCCCTCCACCCGTCCGTCCATCCATCCACCCGTCCCTCCACCCGTCCGTCCATCCATCCACCCGTCCCTCCACCCGTCCGTCCATGCATCCACCCGTCCCTCCACCCGTCCGTCCATGCATCCACCCGTCCCTCCACCCGTCCGTCCATGCATCCACCCGTCCCTCCACCCGTCCGTCCATCCATCCACCCGTCCCTCCACCCGTCCGTCCATCCATCCACCCGTCCCTCCACCCGTCCGTCCATCCATCCACCCGTCCCTCCACCCGTCCGTCCATCCATCCACCCGTCCCTCCACCCGTCCGTCCATCCATCCACCCGTCCCTCCACCCGTCCGTCCATCCATCCACCCGTCCCTCCACCCGTCCGTCCATCCATCCACCCGTCCCTCCACCCGTCCGTCCATCCATCCACCCGTCCCTCCACCCGTCCGTCCATCCATCCACCCGTCCCTCCACCCGTCCGTCCATCCATCCACCCGTCTCTCCACCCGTCCGTCCATCCATCCACCCGTCCGTCCCTCCACCCGTCCGTCCATCCATCCACCCGTCCCTCCACCCGTCCGTCCATCCATCCACCCGTCCCTCCACCCGTCCGTCCATCCATCCACCCGTCCCTCCACCCGTCCGTCCATCCATCCACCCGTCCATCCATCCACCCGTCCCTCCACCCGTCCGTCCATCCATCCACCCGTCCCTCCACCCGTCCGTCCATCCATCCACCCGTCCCTCCACCCGTCCGTCCATCCATCCACCCGTCCCTCCACCCGTCCGTCCATCCATCCACCCGTCCCTCCACCCGTCCGTCCATCCATCCACCCGTCTCTCCACCCGTCCGTCCATCCATCCACCCGTCTCTCCACCCGTCCGTCCATCCATCCACCCGTCTCTCCATCCGTCCATCCATCCATCCACCCGTCCATCCATCCACCCACCCGTGTCTCCATCTGTCCCTCCACCCACCCACCCGTCTCTCCACCCGTCCATCCATCCATCCACCCGTCTCTCCGTCCATCCCTCCATCCACCCGTCTCTCCATCCATCCATCCACCCATCTCTCCATCCATCCATCCACCCGTCTCTCCACCCGTCCATCCATCCACCCGTCTCTCCACCCGTCCCTCCACCCGTCCGTCCATCCATCCACCCGTCCCTCCACCCGTCCGTCCATCCATCCACCCGTCCCTCCACCCGTCCGTCCATCCATCCACCCGTCCCTCCACCCGTCCGTCCATCCATCCACCCGTCCCTCCACCCGTCCGTCCATCCATCCACCCGTCCCTCCACCCGTCCGTCCATCCATCCACCCGTCACTCCACCCGTCCGTCCATCCATCCACCCGTCCCTCCACCCGTCCGTCCATCCATCCACCCGTCCCTCCACCCGTCCGTCCATCCATCCACCCGTCCCTCCACCCGTCCGTCCATCCATCCACCCGTCCCTCCACCCGTCCGTCCATCCATCCACCCGTCCCTCCACCCGTCCGTCCATCCATCCACCCGTCCCTCCACCCGTCCGTCCATCCATCCACCCGTCTCTCCACCCGTCCGTCCATCCATCCACCCGTCTCTCCACCCGTCCCTTCACCCGTCCGTCCATCCATCCACCCGTCTCTCCACCCGTCCGTCCCTCCATCCACCCGTCTCTCCACCCGTCCATCCATCCACCCACCCGTGTCTCCATCCGTCCCTCCACCCACCCACCCGTCTCTCCACTCGTCCATCCATCCATCCACCCGTCTCTCCGTCCATCCCTCCATCCACCCGTCTCTCCATCCATCCATCCACCCATCTCTCCATCCATCCATCCACCCGTCTCTCCACCCGTCCATCCATCCATCCACCCGTCTCTCCACCCGTCCATCCATCCATCCACCCGTCTCTCCACCCGTCCATCCATCCATCCACCCGTCTCTCCACCCGTCCATCCATCCATCCACCCGTCTCTCCACCCGTCCCTCCACCCGTCCACCCGTCTCTCCACCCGTCCCTCCACCCGTCCGTCCATCCATCCACCCGTCCCTCCACCCGTCCGTCCATCCATCCACCCGTCCCTCCACCCGTCCGTCCATCCATCCACCCGTCCCTCCACCCGTCCGTCCATCCATCCACCCGTCCCTCCACCCGTCCGTCCATCCATCCACCCGTCCCTCCACCCGTCCGTCCATCCATCCACCCGTCCCTCCACCCGTCCGTCCATCCATCCACCCGTCCCTCCACCCGTCCGTCCATCCATCCACCCGTCCCTCCACCCGTCCGTCCATCCATCCACCCGTCCCTCCACCCGTCCGTCCATCCATCCACCCGTCCCTCCACCCGTCCGTCCATCCATCCACCCGTCCCTCCACCCGTCCGTCCATCCATCCACCCGTCCGTCCATCCATCCACCCGTCCGTCCATCCATCCACCCGTCCCTCCACCCCTCCATCCATCCATCCACCCGTCCCTCCACCCGTCCGTCCATGCATCCACCCGTCCCTCCACCCGTCCGTCCATGCATCCACCCGTCCCTCCACCCGTCCGTCCATGCATCCACCCGTCCCTCCACCCGTCCGTCCATGCATCCACCCGTCCCTCCACCCGTCCGTCCATGCATCCACCCGTCCCTCCACCCGTCCGTCCATGCATCCACCCGTCCCTCCACCCGTCCGTCCATCCATCCACCCGTCCCTCCACCCGTCCGTCCATCCATCCACCCGTCCCTCCACCCGTCCGTCCATCCATCCACCCGTCCCTCCACCCGTCCGTCCATCCATCCACCCGTCCCTCCACCCGTCCGTCCATCCATCCACCCGTCCCTCCACCCGTCCGTCCATCCATCCACCCGTCCCTCCACCCGTCCGTCCATCCATCCACCCGTCCATCCATCCACCCGTCCCTCCACCCGTCCGTCCATCCATCCACCCGTCCCTCCACCCGTCCGTCCATCCATCCACCCGTCCCTCCACCCGTCCGTCCATCCATCCACCCGTCCCTCCATCCACCCGTCCCTCCACCCGTCCGTCCATCCATCCACCCGTCCCTCCACCCGTCCGTCCATCCATCCACCCGTCCCTCCACCCGTCCGTCCATCCATCCACCCGTCCCTCCACCCGTCCGTCCATCCATCCACCCGTCCCTCCACCCGTCCTTCCATCCATCCACCCGTCCCTCCACCCGTCCGTCCATCCATCCACCCGTCCCTCCACCCGTCCGTCCATCCATCCACCCGTCCCTCCACCCGTCCGTCCATCCATCCACCCGTCCCTCCACCCGTCCGTCCATCCATCCACCCGTCCCTCCACCCGTCCGTCCATCCATCCACCCGTCCCTCCACCCGTCCGTCCATCCATCCACCCGTCCCTCCACCCGTCCGTCCATCCATCCACCCGTCTCTCCACCCGTCCGTCCATCCATCCACCCGTCTCTCCACCCGTCCGTCCATCCATCCACCCGTCTCTCCACCCGTCCGTCCATCCATCCACCCGTCTCTCCACCCGTCCGTCCATCCATCCACCCGTCTCTCCATCCGTCCGTCCATCCATCCACCCGTCTCTCCATCCGTCCGTCCATCCATCCACCCGTCTCTCCATCCGTCCGTCCACCGATCTTCCTTCCATAGATGGTCGTCCCAGTGGCCGGGACAGCAGAGACCATAAGGGCCCAGTGCCAGCCCTCTAATGAGGCAGCAGAGACCCCACCTTGGCCATTTCCCTTCCCCTCCCTCTCCTTCCCCGTGACCCCGTCTGGTGCAAGGCTGTGGAGAGGAGAGAGTCCATGGGAAGAGATTCTGCCTTCCCAGAGAGAGTGAGAGAGGCTGCTGGGCCCCTTCCCAAGACTGGCCTCGGCTGTCACCCCAGAGCCACACCTGCCTCAGCCAGCCTCGCCTGGAGACGGGATAGCCATGGCTTGGCTTCCCTGGTGCCAGCACTTTTGTCCTTGTCATTCTTACCAGAAGGACACAGGCTGAGAGAGGTGAAGCAGCAGTTAGGGAGCGGCGCAGCTCTGTGGACCCCCGGCTGTCCACCACTGCCTTCCCCCCTTGCCAGCACACACCCTGGCCCAGAGGAAGGTCTAAGGGACCCACAGATGTCCCCTCTCAAGGCAGTAACGGCCAAGGGTTCTGGAGTCAGATAGGCTAGGTTCAAAGCAAGGGCTCATATCCCTGACCCTCCGTTTTCTCATCTGTCAAATGAGGATCGATCTTGTAGAGCTGCTGGAAGAAGATCCCTACGGCAGACGCGTGGCAAGCACTCAACACAGCCTGACTGATCGCGTCTGGTCACCCGTCTGCTTGTCCACCCAGGGGCCCACGTGTGACGCCCTGCAGACTCCCATCAGGGTCTGGTCCACACCCCCTCCCGCCACCTGCTCGTACGCCGTCTCACTCTGCCCCCCCACACTGCCAGGTGTGCCGTGGCCGGCGGAGCTGGCGGAGGTGTTGGTCGGCATCGTGAAGCAGCACGACAGGGTCCTTGACGCACAGCCGTGTGCCTGCTCCCTGCTGCTCCGCACCCGGGGCCAAGGTGGGCTCCGGGCACAGCTGGTTTCTCCTACCCCCGCCCTCCCACGCCAGTCATCGCCCTGGCATCTGACCCTCTGGGCACCCAACCCCACCCCAGGATGACAGGCAGGGCGCAGACAGGAGTCTGGGGCACCGCCCGAGGCCTGCCTCTGTGGCCCTGGACCAGCTGCTCCCCCTTCTGGCTGATCTCTAGGCATGAAACGAGCTGGTCATAGGGGTCCTGTGGTGTGAGCCCAGGCAGGTGGGATGGGGTCCCAGGCGTGGGCTCCCAGGAGGGCAGCTGAGGAGGGATGGGAGAGGCTGGAGCTGAGAGCCCGAAGGCCTGGCCTCCGATTTTTTTTTTTTTTTTTTTTTTGCGGTACGCGGGCCTCTCACTGTTGTGGCCTCTCCCATTGCGGAGCACGGGCTCCAGACACGCAGGCTCAGCGGCCATGGCTCACGGGCCCAGCCGCTCCGCGGCATGTGGGATCTTCCCGGACCGGGGCACGAACCCGTGTCCCCTGCATCGGCAGGCGGACTCCCAACCACTGCGCCACTAGAGAAGCCCTGGCCTCCGATTTTTAAACTGGAAATACTTCACTGCCTTCTCACTTGAATATTTAGGCTGAATTTCCATGTAATGCTTTACACCGCACGTGCTCACAGCCCTGGCAGGGCCCCCAGCCCTCCGGTCCTTGCCTCAGTCGTGCAATAAGCACTTACGGGGCGCCGGAGCCCCGACCTCGGCTTCCTCCCCGGAGACCCCGCCCCCGCCCGCTGTCTTCCCACAGTGGCCCCAGCTCAGGGTTCCCCGGCCTCTTCTGCTGGCCTGCGCAGCACTGGGGCAGGACCCGGCGGCCACGGCGCCAGCACCACGGCCCCCGTGCCGCTGAGCGTGCGCAGAGCCACCCCAAGGAGCAGCAGCCCCTGGTCACGGTGCACAGCCCGCTCACCGTCGCCAGCCAGGGTGGGCGCCGCCCTCCCGTGGGCGCAGGGCTCAGGCGGGTAGCGCCTGGATGCCCCGAGGGGACAGCTGCTCCGTCCCCAGCTTCCATGTTCACAGTCACGTGTCCCTCTGGCAACATGCACGGGCCGCAGCCGGGCGCCCCCATGGGCTTCACGCCGACGTGTTTCGGGTTCCAGCCCTTGCTGCCCCACCGGCCCCGCTCCAGAGGCCACCAGCGAGCAGTCGGGGGACGGTGTGGGGAGAGGGTCACCACCGAGGGCTTTACACGTTTCCCATCTCCAGCCACTAACCGGGTGGGCATCGTTCTCTCCAAAGGGAAGCTGGGGCCTCACCTGGAGCCCCGCAGCCCCCAGCCCCCCTACACTCACCAGGCAATTTACCACATTTCATTGACCCCGCGCCGAGAAGTCCAAAGGGCTGCCGTGAGTAGCCATGTTGGGACAGCAGGTGTAAATCGGGACCACCTGGCAAACAATGCCAGGTGATCGCCCTGAGAGAACACAGTCGTGGTCCCATCTTGGAAGGAAAGCTCAGAGGCCGGTCCCAGCCCAGTAATGGGACGGGAGGTGCTGGAACGGTGGCCCAGGGGATGGCTCATACCCTTGTTTCTGGGTCTCATGCTGGGCATGAAACTGGCCAAGTAGGCACCACTGGCGTGGGATGCATGGGATTGCAGTGCCCTAGGACCACAGAGAAGGGGTGGCCCTCAGGGAGGGCTTCCTCCAGGTGTTCTCTGTGGTCCTAATGCCGGGGCCCACCTGCAGGACTGACCACAGATGAGCTGCGGAGGGCCGGGCTGTGCGAGCGCATCCTGGAACGCCTGGACGCCTTCCCCAGGAACAGGGACACCTGCGTCAACGGGCTGAGGCTGCTCTGGGCTCTGCTGGTGGACGGTGAGCGGGCCGGGGCTGCGCCCTAACCACCCGAGAGCCGGGAGGGGAGGGAGACAAAGGGCCAGGATGGACGGGAGAAGCTGCACCAGCATCCTGGGGAGGGGTGGGTTCATATTCGGACCCCCTCCTGCCCAGCCCATGGAACCCTCCAGCTCACGCACATCGTGGGATTTCCTGGGCAGTTCCTGGTTCCACAAGCTGGCCTTAGCACTGGGCAAACCATCCTGACTTCTGATTCAGAAAGGGGGTGCTCCCAGGCCGTGCCACTCCCTCTCCAGGCCCCACTTGGTCCTCCAGCACCTGGGAGGTAATTTTCCCCAAGGAAAAGAGGGCTCCCGACCGTGGAGAGCCCTGCCCACACCCGGCACGCAGGGCTTCCCAAACCTCCCCTTAGGGGCCCTGCCGATTCCTACCCTACAGACTGGCTGGCAGGCTGGGGTTGCCCCTCCCCCCCAGCTTCTGCGCCACCAAGGAGTAGGTGTCCCCTCCTCCACCCCATCCTGTTCCAGCTGTCATCGCGAACAAGGCCCCCTGGGAGAAAGCCCCGGCCCTCATTGCTGAGGTGCTGGCCACCTACCCCACGGACGCGGAGATGGCTGAAGCCGGCTGTGCAGTCCTGTGGCTGCTGTCCTTGATGGGTGAGCAGCCCGGGGCCCCGGGGCCAGAGAGGTGGCCCTGGGCCCTCGAGTCGAGACACGTGTGGCCCCCCGCAGGCTGCATAGGGGAGCAGCAGTCGGAAGAGGTGGTGGTCCTAATCCTGCAAACCATCCGGGCGTACCAGGACCGAGCCCTGTTGGTGAACAATGCCTGCTGGGGGCTGGCCAGCCTCGTGAAGATGTCTGGTGAGCCTGGGGACGGCCGGGGCTGCCACTAGGAGGCGGGGGAGACTCCCCCAGCAACGCCTGCAGGCAGCCCACAAACCAAAAGCAAGCACACGCTCAAAGCAGGGAGGGGAAACACCTACAGTCCCATCGCCCAGACGTCGCCGCGCAGACCTTCTGTACCCTCACTTCCCACTGCTCTCTGCAACTCTGCATGGTGGCCACCTTGCCTGCCACCCACAAGCCTGGCGTGTGCGCAGGCTCCCCTCCAGGTGTGGCTCTGAAAACAGCCCGAGTCAGGGCGCTGAACTCGGCCTCCAAAGCAAACCCCAGCTGTTCCTAAGCCCCCGGCCCAGGTTCTGCACCCGACTTGGCACCACGAGCCTTGACGGACACTCGGGGCATGGAGCCTGGCAGAGCTTGCCCGCCGTGTGGGGTGGTTTGGCCCCTGTGAGGTCCGGCCCCTGCTGGGTGTGCAGGCTGGTGGGTCTCTGCCTGCTACTCGGCCTGAAGCAGAGTGGGGTGACCTTCACTCCTGGAGAGAACCTCCCGAGCGGGCAGGGTCTCCGGGCCTACCCCCCACTCCCGCAGGGATCCCGCCGTCAAATGGGGTGGGGTGCTGAAGCCCCAAGAGCAAAAGGCACGTGGCCCAGTGAACAAGGAGCGGGGTCGTCAGAACCCAGCGAGCGTGCGGGACCCCAGAGCCGAGAATCTCGGCTTTGCCTCCTGCTGGCTGTTGATGGCTAAGTCCACTCCCTGGAGGGTCAGCTTCCCCCTGGGCTCCAGGAAGTTCTGACAACTACGTGACATCACGGGTCACTGCTCTCACGGGCCCCCAGTCCCCCAGGAGCCAGGCCCAACCCCGCACTGACGGGCCTCCTCACGGGGCAGGGAGGTGCCCTGGAACGTCCCCAGCACCCTCTCTACAAGCACACTGGCCTTGGGGGCTGCTGGGATGGAGAGAGAGGCGGGTACACACCCCACCAGAGGACACCCACAGATGCAGAGCCAGGAAAAGCCTGACCTTGGCGGTCCCCACGCTGCAGGACAGCATGGCGTCCCCTGCCAGCTGAGGCTCTTGCTGCCCCACGTGTTCAGTACTGTCACCCACCCACCCCCTCGCCCACACCCAGAGCTGGCGGCCCTGCAGGTGGTGATGCCCGAGGAGGGCAGCAGTGGCCTCACCCTCATCCAGGAGACATACCAGCTCCACCAGGACGACCCGGAGGTGGTGGAGAGCATCTGCGTGCTGCTGGCCCACCTCGCCTCCCACAGTGAGGACCCCCCTGCCCTCGTCACGTCCTCCCTGGAAGCCAGCATTCAAGAGGCACCCTGCTAGCGGCTATGACCACTGGGGGAGGGGCAGGAATCCTCCGTGCCGGGCACATGCTAAGCCTCGGGGGGGGGGGGGCCTGGCCTCGGGACCCTCTGCTCTGCCCGCAGAGGACATCCTGTCGGAGTTGGTGTCCAGCGGCATCCAGCCCCTGGTCGAGGAGATCCACGGGCGCTTCACCTCCAGCTTGGTGAGTGTTGGGGGCTGCCTCAGCCAGACCTAGATGGCACAGAGTCCAGGGGCCGGAGCAGTGGTTTGTGTGGAGGCGACTGGGGCTGCCGCGTGTGTGGTTTTAAGAGGCTCTCCCTGTACCACCGTGTCCACGACCTGACCAAAGTAAACCCTGGAGAGAAGCAGCAGTGAGACCGCTTCAAAGAAAAGCAGGTTAACAGGTTACTCGTGGACCCAGAGACCGTCCATGCAAATGGCTGACCTGCTGTTCTCCTTGCAGGAGCTGGTTTCTTACGCACAAAGTGTGCTTCAGAAACTGGAAGAGGCCTCGCAGCCCAGCTCCCACGGTGGGCAGTAGACCTGTCGCAGGCAGCCGCCCGGGGAGGCTGTACCTGACGGGGCGCCCACTGCCACAGGGCGTCTCCTTAGGGGTGGGGGTCACGGAGAGGTGTCACCCAGGACCAGCAGGGGGACACGGCAGTCCCCTCAGACACTGAGCCTTCACAAGCTCCAGCTCAAGTAAAAACCTGCGTTTACGTCACACAACATCCTCTGTGGGTTCAGACTTTTTGTACGGCTAGCAGGGGCTCAGTATAGCCTGGTGCTAAGCGCTCCACTCACTGCAACCGGCTGCACCTGAGCTCAGAAAGCCCCCCGCGCGCGGGCCGGGGGTAGAGGGCTGCGGGCTGCCCGTGGTCAGGACGTCCATCCTAGTCGGGGAGCCGCCCACCTCTGGGGAGAACCGTTGCCACCGCGCTGGGCAGCCCGAGCTCCCCACGCTGGCCGTGGGCCCCGACCTGCAGTTTAAACTTGTGTGCGGTGGGTGAGAAAGGAACCGCTGAAAACCCCTCGACGAGGCTGCCGCGGGCTACCCACAGCCGTGCGGTCCAGGCTCGAGTCCGCGGAGTTCTTTCCTTTCCGTTGGCCGAGGCAACGAGGGAAAGGGGCCTCCTCGGAGGCAGGTGCCACCACACCTGGGGACAACTAGGCGCTTCCGGTCCTGGGACCCGGGGAATCCCCAGGGACAGCCCCTCCTCCCGTCCCACGTGCGGGGATGAGTCTCAGACGCCACAACCAGACAGGAGACGTTCTGCCCACTGCTGCCATGATTCTGAAACCTTCCCACAGGGTCACTGCTCCAGGGGGGGACTCCATCTGTCCGGCGGCTTGGTCACAGCTGCCCGCGAGCGTGGTACAGGACGGGGCTCCTGCTAAGCGTCGTTACCGTGGGCATTGGAGGCCGGGGGCCGCCTGTCTCGGGCGATGCTCTCCCACTCCTTCTTCACCAGGACGTACAGCCTCATCGCTGCCTGCGCATCTTGAATCTGGGGGACACGCAGCATCACCATGACTGTCCCGCTGGGCCACATACATGCCTGTCTATCCCACAGTTCCCGAGTCCTGGCATCAGACACGGACAAGTGAAGGAGAAAACTGACGAGAGCTGTGGTCCAGCACCACGGCCCTCACCGTGCTTCCGCGCCCCAGTTCATGGGAGGGAGGGACCCAAAGCGAAGGGATGAACGTGCTGCCTCGTGGGTGCTCCAGACACCACAGAATTAGGAAGGAGACGGGGTGGGGGACGGCAGGCCCTGAACTTGATGCTGGGGCACAAGAGCCCAACGGCTGGGCTCTGCGGGCCAGCGGGCTCGCGCGCGGTCCTAGAGGGCCTGCAATCCAGACTGGGGCCTTTGTCTCCGACTACAGTACACTAGTAGCTTTTTGGTGTGAAGTGTTAGTTAAACGTAACCGTTTAGAATTTAACCGGCACTTCGCAGGCCTGCTGCACCACGTCATTTATCACGGACCAGGAGCCTCCTAAGACAGAAGCCGCCCAGGGCCCACTGTGTTTGTCTTCAGCTGACCCTTCGCCTCGCGCACGAGGCCCGGCACAGCCCCCAATCCCGAGGCCTGTCACCCGGGACACACTCACCGAGCAGTGCTCCGCCTGCTGCACCTGGATCCCCAGGACTCTCTCCGCAAGCAGCTTCAGAGACGGCCGTCCACTCTGCCAGGGGAGAGGGCAGCGAACAGCCACGCTCGGGTGGGGCCTCTGTAGGCCCTGCCTGGGCAGGGGAGTTGCCCGCTGAGCCCCGACCCAAGTGACCTTCAGTGTCCCTCCCACCGGAAGTGCCCGCGGCCCTGCGGGCTGGTGACACCCGGTCAGCCCACAGAGGAGGACCATGAAAGGACTCTGCCATCTCTGCCTTCCGGCCTCAGGCCGCCCTGCTCATTTCAAGGGCAGCTCTGCCTCTGGAATAGACACGATGGCGGCCTCTTGCCCGCAGTCGGGGGTCTAATCACAGAGATCAGAGAGTGGAACTCACCCGTCCTCAGCGACACTAACTTTAAAGTTGGCATTTGGCAGGACTCTTTCTCTTCTAAGTTTCCTTTTAGTTTTAAAGGTTAAAAGGAAAAACCAAATGAAACCCAACACCTTTCATCAGTAAGACAGCCTTCAGGGACCAGAACCGACAATCACGTGAACCGAGAAACTGAACTACGCTGTGTGGGGCCGCGCGGTTCCAAGTACCTTCACTTGGCTCCGGAAAGGCTTGTACTTCTGAGTGTCCCGGATCTTCTTCTTCGGGTGACCAAGAAACAACGCCTGGAGGAGAAAACAGGACGGGCGTTTTGTTGTCCATCTGCAGCAGTAGACCCCTTCTACCAAACTCCAACACGTGACACACGTGCAGACACAAATAAGACGAGCACTGACATGAGCCTGAACTTCTGAGGGAAGATCACCATGGGAAAAGTGATGGAAGGACCATGGGCATGACAACAGCCTTGAACCCGGGGAAGCTGGAGACTCAGTCACCAAGGAGTCAGCAAGCGGCTGAAACGCGAGTCTGCGTGGGGAGGGCGCGGGGAGGGAGCACGAGATACCGGGGCCTCTTGAAGTGAGAACGTTTATGACAAAACGCGTCTCCGTGGACAGAGGACTTGTTGGTTTTTAACAGTTCAAGTTCTACTTTCTTTCTTTTTCGGCCGCACTGCGCGCCTTGTGGGATCTTAGCTCCCGACCGGGGATTGAGCCCAGGCCCTGGCAGTGAAAGCGCCAAGTCCTAAACACTAGACTGCCAGGGAATTCCCTCAAAATTTACTTTTAAAAGACATTTAAGACCCATTTCTATGGGTCCCTGAAACATCGGAGGCTGCCAAGCTTCCAGGAAACACCGTTTGAAAAGCTGCAGGCCCAGGAAGGACAGTCTCCCATAACGGCACGCCCCGAGCTTCTTGTCCCAACAGGTGGGTCAGCTCTGCCCACAGCAGAGACCCTAAGGGGCTGAGGCTGAGCCCCACTCTCTGGGGCACGGGAAGGGGACCCTCCGAGCCTGCCTGCTGCCCGCTGTGCTGGCCGCCATGGGCCTGCCTGTGACGCGGGGAGTGCCCGGTGGCTCCGAGGAATGGGCGCCAGGGATGCTCCCCGACGGGAGGGGCTCTGCCCTGAGAGGGGTGGTGGCCCATCCGGCGGGTGAGGGTGGCAGAGACAGCGCCCGGCTCTGCCTGCGAGGGTGTGCAGGGACCCGCTCCCCCGAGCTGACACGGTGGGCGCATCACCCAAGTCACGGAGAGAGCGCGACGACCCTGGACACCGCGTCACGTAAGAGGCGCCTGAGCCGGCACCTTCAGGTCGTTGTGTAGTGCGTGTCCGACTAGGATCCGGCCCTTCAGCAGGTCTGCCACCTCCTTCTGAACGACTTCAAATGCTTCTCCTGGAAACAAAACAAAGCAGCGGCTTTTAGCGACACGTCCATCACTACCGTGCCGAGCGACAGGCTCCCGCAGGTTAGACCTCCGAGGACGGCAGGCGGGCCTCTCTGCGCAGGAGGGCGATGCCAAGGCCGAGGGGCCGTCCCAGCACCCCCACCGGGGAGAAGCGGGGGGAGCACACTCACAGCCCCCTGCCAGGGTGATTCTGACAGCCGAATCTAACAGTAAGAAGCCAGGGCATGTGTTTGATGTCTTTCCAACCGGAGACGAAAACCAGGCGGGGGTAGCCCTCGCCACAGATGGTGAGAAGCCCGGCTCTAGACCCTGGGCTCCGGAGGCAGCTCTGCTCACTTTTTCGGAGCGGACCCCTCGGGGCTACGCCCTCCCCTAACGCCCAAAGGGAAGGGCTGTAGCAACCGCGCTTGGGCCCCGCGCCTCTGCCCGCCCGCGACCCTAGCAGGACTGGCAGAGCCCGGATGGAGATGTGGTCAGGCCCTGGGGCTGACGAGCGGCCGGGCCATCTCGGGGGCTGTGCTCCAGGGAACCTGAGAGGTGCGGAGAGCAGAGAGCACGCAGCCAGAGGACGACAGAGCCGCCGCCTCAAGCCCCTGCTCCCAGGATCTCCCCAGGCCCCAAATCTGGGGCCCCCTGGGTGCCTCTCTGCCCTCCCCCGACAGCCTGTCCATCGGCAAACCCTACGGGCTCAGCGTCCAGGCTGTGTCCCGAGCTGGGCCACGGCTCGTTGCCTTGTACAGCCACCTCCCTGACCAAGGGCACAGAGGACAGGCTCACTCCTCCACCCCCGCGCCCCGCCCCAGCCTATGCCCAGCGCCGAGGCCCCCCGAGGGGACCTGCGCCAGACCGGGCCCCGCGCCGCTCACGGCCTCGCCACGGCTTCCGAATCCTCGCGTAGGCCTGGGAGCCCCTCCAGCCTGTCCCGCCTCCCCACCCCTTCCCCACCCCACAGCAGCCTCTCTCCGTCCAGGAACGCTGTCCCGGTCTTCAGGTCGGGTGGCCAACAGGCAGCGAGGCCGACGCAAGCGGCCGTGGGAGCCTCTGAGCCCACCTGCCCAGGAGGGAGGAAGACCGCCGGGCTCTCGCTGCGCCCGCGCCTGCAGCAGAAAGGGCCGCAGGGAGACACGGAAGCGCTCCAGCCGCCCCCGCCCGCGTGCCCGCGCTGAGGCGACCCACCCTGCGCCAGGTCGTCGGGCCGGATCCCGCTGACCGCCGTCCTGTAGTCAGTCACCGGCTGGGCTGGCTTCACGTACTTGTCATAAACACACTTCCCGTACTGGTTCACCAGGGACACGCGGGCCACGATGCTCTCTTCCCCCTTGGGGCCCACGCCCACCATCTCACAGTCCACGGCTAAGGCTTTAGTCAGGCTGGAGGGGAACCAAGGCTCCAGTTTAATCCACTCGCGGGACCCAGGAACTGGCACCACCGCTCAGTTATGGGACAAGGACGGGTGTCAGCCGGACGCCGAGAAGCGCCTGCCCAACTCAACGGGAGAAGAGGGAAGCGGGCCCTTCCTGAAGACCCCCGGCCCCACCCCCCGGGGCCCTGCCCCACGTGCCCCGCGTACCCACTGAAGGCCCGCTCCTTCACCAGCGTGATGGTGCTCTCGCTCTGACCCAGCCGCTTCCGTGCTATCCTGGCTGCCTCCGGGCCGATAGCTGCTTCGATGTCCGCTGGGTCGACGTCGTCAAACCAGATGTCTTCTCTAAAAGGCAGAGGGGAGAACAGGCTGAGCGCGGGCAGGCGAGCGGGGTCTGCTCTTAGGGCAGCCCGGCCCCAAGTGCCTGGCCGCCAGCCCACCGCTCTGGCTACTGTGATCATCCTGGCGCTTTCCTTTTTAATTACTCATTAGGGACTTCCCTGGTGGCACAGTGGGTAAGACTCCGCACTCCCAACGCAGGGGCCCTGGGTTCGATCCCTGGTCGGGGAACTAGATCCCACATGCATGCCGCAACGAAAGATCTCGCATGCTGCAAGCAAGCCCGGGCGCAGCCAAAAAATAAATTAAAAAACAAAAAACACTCATTAGCTGAAACTTAGGAACTACAGAGCAACAGAAAGAACATAAAACAAAAACACGCCCCCACCCCCAGTCAGGTGTACCGGCTGCTAACATTTTCTTCTCAATTACAAAACTAACGGTTCAGTTATGAAACGTTTAAGAACCTCAGAGAAACACGATGAGTGCAGAACATAGACAAAGAGCCCCACCACCAGGTCCCCGGGCCGAGCCCTGCAGACATGGGCTGCAGCTGGGCAGGGATGGGTAGCGGTGGCTCGTGACTGCGTCTTTCGGGCTCAGCGTCCATGTCGTTTCTTTAGAGACGGCCTCCTGAGCTCACTGACCGGACGCGCCCCCCTGGCCATCTGCCCCCACAGGCTTCTGCCTCGTGGGATGTATCCCAACCACATTGAAGGAATTACTGAAATAATTTCCGTGCATCGTCTGTCGCCCTCGAGACAGAGGGACCTGTCGTGACTGCTGTTTCCAGAAAGCGTGCCTGGGGCAGTGACTCGCGGCAGGCACTCAAACTGTTCCTTCCTGAAACCTTCAGCGATGGCGTCCTCAACCCCAGGCAACACACATCCAGGCTGACTTCCCATCACGCCGCTCCTGGCTGAGCCATTCAGAGGCAGCCACTGACTTCTGCTCCTCCCCGGGTGGGTGACACCACAAGGTCTGCTGACCGGGCACTGGGTCGGCACGCTGCACCACGCGGACCCGCCGCGGGCGAGCAGCTGAGGCTCCGGGCACGTGGGGAACCTGCCCCACACCACCCAGCTAGCAAGACGTGGCCATCAGCTTCACGCTCGGGTGTCTGTGGCTTTGGCGTTCACTCATTCCACAGACCCTTCCCTGGGGCCTCCCACGTGCCAAGCCCTGTTCTAGGCCCCAGAGACAAAGCAGCTATGAAACAGGCTGTCTCCCTCGTGCCCACATTCCAGGGGAGACAAATAGTCAACAAAGAAACCGACAGCACCAGGGTAAGGTGACGGAGGGGCCAGCAGCCTCGGCCTCCTTAAGGAGACAGGCCTTAGTCGCTGTGACCCGGCTCTCGGCCAGGAGGCCGATTAGGCCAAGACGGTCATCACAGCTGCGCTGGCCCGGGGGGTGGGGGTGGGGGGGGTGGGGGGGTGGTACTTACTCGGTGGGCGGGGCCGGAGGCAAGGTGGCGGTCACCTCCTCAGCTTTCCACTTCTTATGTCTGACTTCTCCTCGTTTCGGGGAAATGTCATCATTAGTCCTTTTCTTCGCTCCTTTCTCATTGCGCTGTGCCCGGATCTTCCTGTTCGTCAGACATCCTGAGGGCACAGAGCCCCGTGTGGCCTTGGGGTCTGTGTTTTCTGTCCCCATCTCATCTCTCTTTGCTTTATCTGAGATCACTTTCCTGTTTTGTTGGACACCTTGGGGCTGCTTTTTGGAAACCGTCTGAGAGAGAACAAGAGCCTCTTCCGGGGCCTGTGATTTTTGTTTCAGCAACTAACGGAACCCAAAATAAAACACGAAACATTTTAATTTGGAAAACATGCACAAATGATTAAGAAGGCTTACACGTGTGTGTGCGTGTGTGCGTGTGTGTAAAAGCAACCTGTTTCCACATTTAGAGTTAATTCCTTCACAGCTCAAGCCAACAAGCTGGTGCATGGCAGCCACTTTCTAGGTTTGCTACTGCTGTGAGGGTCTCAGGAAGAGAGGAGTGTGTCCAACAAAAAGAGGCTGAAAAAGGGCTGGCAGCCGCACCCCTGCTCTCCTACACGGAGGGCTGAGGTCTCCCAGCCCAACCTCCTCCTGCGTGCAAGTCCCCGGTGTGGCCATTCTCAACACGGTTAAGACCCTGCTACGTGGCAACCAGCTGAGTGATCAGGCGGGTTTCTACTTACCTGTTCCCATAATGTTTAGAGAAAAAATACTTTCTTGTGTGAACTGGAGAAAACACAAAGTTTTTTCCATAATAAATATCCCTCTGTTTGCTTAGTTTTGCTTTACTTTCTTGAGAGAAAGAGATAAAGTTACAGCTCAAGAAGTCAGAGCACCCGGGGGTTGCCGGAGGGAAAATTTCATCGGCCCGTGTGTCAAGACAGGAGAATGCTTTGGACTCTGCCCTAAGGTGCCCGGCTGTGTTAGGAAGCTCAGAAGCTCTTACGCTCCCGCTCTCACTCTGAGGCTCCCTCCGTAACCGATTTCAGGAACTAGAAGAGACTTTGAAGGTCACGCCCCACGGTGTGAATGTGCACCCCCGTCTGCCATCTGCTAGCTAGCTATGCGACCTTGAGTCAAGTTCCTTAAACTCTCTGCCTCGTCTAGAAAACAGCGATGACAACAGCAGCCAACTCAACGGAACTGGAGAGAATTTATGAGTGAAGCACAGCAAACAGCATTTAGGAGACAGTAACCCGTAACCTGTAGGTAAGTTTGGGCCACTGATTCCGAGAAAGGCAGTAGGTACAACACGGCATTACGAGCAGGGACTTGGGCGTCTGACTCCTGGATCTGCTGAACCGGCTGCAAACCTGGACACCTTACGTAACCTTTCCGGCCCATTTCCTCGTCTGTAAAGTGGAGATGATTAAGGACTCTATCTCAGGGCTGGTTAAATAAGAACACAAGTAACTCAGCCGGCAGCGTCTGCACATTTTAAGAGCTCAGCAGCCGGCGGCAGTTGTTGTCAACTCTCACCTATTAAAGGTCCAGGATGTTACCAAAATCCTTTACATCAAGTCCCTGCCATTCACTGGCCTGCGAGCTCGCTGCCGCCCTCAACAGGCCACCTCTCTGTGAACCGCTCTGTCCACAGCGTTCACGCCAATCTGCGCTCCCTTGGACCCCACGAGCCCTTCTCCGTTTTTCCATCCGCGGGGCCCCCGCGGCCTTACCTCCTCCTGCAGCGCCTTCCAGTTTTGGGAAAAGTCCTCCGGTGCCTTTGGAGGTCGCACCACGACCACGCCGGGGCCGTTTCCCGGCTTTCTGCCTGCTTCTCGCGCTTTGTTCTTCCAAAATCTTTTCTTCCTGTTTTTCTTCCGATTCGGCTTCTTGACGAGCTCGGGCTCAGGCGCGGGGTCGCCCGGGGCGCGCTCGGGGGCCAGCACCCTCGCCTTCGCCATCCCGGCACCGTCCCGGCCCCCGCGCCCATCCACGGCGGCGCCGCCGCGGCCCCGGAGCCGAGCTCTGCCCGCCGAGCACAGGTCCCGCCGGACCCCAATTCGCCGGCCGCGGAGACAGCGGCGCGCGGGACCCCGGAAGCCGCCCCGCGCGAGTCTCCACACGTGAGCGCCGATCCCTGGAAGTGCCCTTCTCTCGCCGACCGGCTGGAAACCGGGCCTTCGCCTCTGGTACCGCGCGGCCGGGAGCAGGGCGGGGCTCTTTGGCCCCCAAGGAAAAGGGCTGCCACCCCGACGAGCGGCGTCCGCGGTCAGCGACACAGGATCCGGTTGGGGTAAGCCCGGGATCTCCCCGAGGGCCGGCCTGGGGCCGAGAAACGTGAGCGCCGGAAGGGAACTGGGGGGGGCCGCCGTCGGTGTAACACCGAGGCCCGGCCGGTGGAGGGCGGGGCAGGCGGCCGCCAGGGGGCGCTGGACGGCCGGGCCTGGGAGCGGCGGGTGCGGAGCGGACTCACAGGTACCCCGGGCAGCTGTCTCCCGCCCCGGGGTCCGAGCCCGGCCCATCTTCCCTACGCGGCGGGGAAATTGAGGCCCAGGGACGGGAGGGAGCAGCCCAGGTCGCACAGCCTGCTTTCCCAGGGCCGTAGTTCAGCAGCATCCGATAACAATAATAAGCTCTGTAACGAGTGTTGAATTGTATGATTTTGTGTGACAACAACGATAACGAGTCACTTGCGCACCATGCCTTGGCTCTGGCAATACCTGGATCAGCGACACAGGTGAGGCCTCCACTTCCCCAAAGCTTCCATCCCAGGCTCTGTACGTGCGTGGGGGCCTTCAGGGAAACACAAATGCTAAATCAACAATTGTGGATAGTAGTAATTGCAACGAAAATGATGAAGTGAGATACCGTGGTACGGACTTGAGGAGGAGTAAGGCTACCCAACAAAATGCAGGACGCCCAGAGAAACAGGAATTTCAGATAAAGAATAATTTTGAGTATAAAAATGTCCCATATATTAGCTGCAATTTGCGGGGCATACTTAACACCAAAAAAAAAAAAAAAAAGCATTGTTTACCTGAAATTCAAGTTTCGCTGCTGTCCTAATTTTTATTTTCTGAATGTGACACCTTTCCCTGGGGGGCCACTTAGATGGTGCCACGAGGGAGGTGACATTTGAGCTGAAACTAGAGCAGCAAAGCACTGGGTGTATTTGAGGAACGGAAAGCAGGCTGGCGGGGGGGCGGTGGCTGAAGGTCTGTGAGCAGTGTGGGGATGGCTGGGGAGGCAGGCAGAGGGCTGGTGCCGGTTCTGTGGGCAGCCGTTGGCTGCAGGCACAGAGCAGGCAATAGCTGAGAGGGAGGGAATGAGGACAGGAGAGCGGGAACAGGTCATGGAAAGCAAGGTGTCCATAGGAAGAAGGTGTGATGGTGCCTCAGCCAGCCGGGAGCCACAGTCACACAGATGGGAGATGAATCCCACCCCCGCTCTGTGCTCTCAGGCGCAGGACCGGTGGCTGTGCTCTGAGCCAAGGCCCAGCCCAGCCCAAGGCCGGGCGGCGGCGGGAGGAGCCTGCAGGCCGCCCAGCCCCTCGGCCCCTGCCCTGGGAGGAAGCGCTCACGAGTAAACACAGCCTCATCATCCAGCCCAGCGGGTCTGTCGCATTCCACGCCGGCCAGATTGCAGTCGCTCTCCCTTCCTGGGAGGATGAGTGAGCTTCGCCTCCAGGGGAGATGTGTGCGGGCAATTCTCATCTCTGTGCCCCTCGTCCTCCTGGGCTGCTGGGGACTCCCTGATTTCCGGCAGGTGGGTGGATCCGAGGGCTGCGGTGCTGGGGGAGCCCCGAGAGCTGGGAATCTGGGCTCCGCTGGGTGCTGAGGGCGGGTCCCTGGGGGAGAAGCGGCTGCCCGACAGCCCTTGGGCCAAGTGGGAGGAAATCCGAACTTGGGGTTCAGGGGCTGAAGTGGGCTCACTGGAGAGGGAGTTGGCCTCGGTACTGTCCACCCACCTGTTGAGGGGCAGACCCGGCTAGGCGGTGTGAGTGGCTTGCCCCCTCTCCATCCTGGGCCCCCTCTCCATCCTGGGCCCCTTCTCCCCCCTACCCCCCCGCCTGCTCCTCTCCCACACCTCCTTCTCCCTCGTCTTCCCTCACTCATCCTTTCTCCCACAGCAGTTTCTTCAGGCTTTGGAGCCAGAGGAAGTGACCGCTTACTTTGGCCCTGACGTTGCCTCCGAAGGTACTTGTCCTGGCGTCTTCCTTGCAAGGGGAGTTTCTCAGAGCCTGCAGGGGGCATCTCACCCTTGGGTCAGGGACCTTGGCTTTTCAGTGGCTCAGCTGAGAGGAAGTCAGAGCTGCTGCTGTCACCCCGTTAATTACTTCTGTTACTTCCTGCCAAGTCGATAAAAACTGGTCTGGGTGTCCTGGGCCGGGCTGGGGTTGTGACCCTGGGCTTCTGCTCAGTATCTCAAGGGAACGGGCACTAATTAGCTGGTCTCTTCCGCCCCTGGGCCTCCCTTTGGGCTGACTGCCTGTCAGGAACTCTTGCAGTTTCTGGCCAGGATGTAAACACATTTATCTTTTCTGTGAGACACAAGAAGGGCGCTGGGTCAAGCTCCAGCCAAAGCCTTTTCCTGTCGCTCATGGACCGTGTCTGTGGACTTCTCCATGGTGCCAGCCCCCTTTCCAAGTAGGGCCATTGGTGATCCAAAGGCAGGTGGGGACCAGAGGCAGGGTAGGCCAGTGGTCAGAGCGGAGGGAATTAGGGGTGTCCCACTCGTGCCTGCCTTCTCTGTGGTCGGGGCCAGATGCACGCTGAGCGATGGCTGGGGTCGCGCTGCGGGCAGGGGGAGCTGTGCTGGAGGGCCGAGCGGGGGGAGTGAGAGGCCTCCTGTCTCCCGCAGCGCCCCGATTCGACGTGGCCCCGCTCACCTGTGTCTGTGAGCCCGAGCATGAGGCCAAGGACGGGCGCGGGGGGCTGCCCTGCAGGGCCCCACGCTGCTCCCTGGCAGCCCTGGGACGGCTTTTCTGGGCCTCCTCACCACCTCCTTCACCAGCGAGCGTGTGGTCAATGCCTCCCTCCGGCTGCTGGGGGCCCCCTACCCCTGCCTCACGGGAGGCCTCGCCCTGCTGCCCCCAGGCGCAGCGTCCAGGCTCACCTTCTGCTTGGGCTGTGTGGTGAGTGGACGCCCAGGCCGGCAGCAGGGGGAGGTTGTGCCGTGGGGACCCCAGTGGGGCAGAGATGCCTCCGAGCCCCCGCTGCACAGCCAAACGTGAGCGCAACACCACTTAGCCAGACTCTGACACCATTGGGGCCTGTTCCTCGAGGCTCAGAAAAGCCAGCTGAGTTTCCCAAGGCCACCCAGCTGGCAGGCGGCAAGCCCGGGGAACAGGGAACGGAGAGAGGGTGGGCTTTGCAGTCAGACCTCTGGGCTCAGACTCCAGCTCTGCGCCTTAGTACAGGCGACCTTGGGCCAGGCACTCCCTGGACGTCAGCGTCGTCACTGATGGGACTTCCCAGGTGGTCCAGTGGTTAGGACCCGGTGCTTTCACTATGGGGGCCCAGGTTCGATCCCCAGTCGGGGAACTAAGATCCCACAAGCTGCGAGGCCAAAAAAAAAAAGAAAAGAAAAGAAAGATTAAGAAAGAAATGGTGAAGGCAGCAGCAGTGGCCTCTTGGGTATCTTTGGGGATTGTCACGTGTTGTCACGATGCGTCACTGAACGAGCCAGAGCCGTTTCTATTCATAACCACCCGCCTCCCCGCCCCATTCCGGGGTCAGGAGGCCCAGTCTGGGTTGGAACAGATGCGCTCAGGGCCCATCTGGTGACAGGCAGTACTGTTCATTAGCGCAGGCCTAGCTGGTCCCTCAAGACCCCCTCCATTCTTGCCCACGGGGGGCCCCACCGGGATCCTTACCAGGCCCTGTAGACTGGGGCCGGAGGCCTTGTGCGTGACGGGGACTGGAAGCGTGGCTGGGGGCCTGGCAGCAGGTGGTGGGCAGCGAGCGCAGCCCCCAGAGGGCGTGGCTCCCCCGCTGTTCCACACAGATGGGCTCTCGGACCTCGGACTTGGGCAGGACCCCTTGGAGGGGGCAAGTCCATGCCTGGTGCTGTGATGGCCCTGCATGGGGGAGGGGGCTGTATGCACCAGGCAGCTCTCTCTCCTCCAGGAGGGTGACATCCTGGTGGGTGCAGACAGGATCTATATCCAGCCATTGAGGAGGTGGCACCGGGAGCTGGTGCCTCCCTGGGGTGGTGCCCAGCCCCACCTGCTCCGCAGGCCCACCCCCAGGGCACCCACGGTTCCAGGTACAGCTCCTGGGAGAGGGAGGGCGGAGCTGCGTCGAGGACAGCTCTGCAGGAGGGACCGGCTCTCCCGATGCCTGGGCCCAGCTCCACCAGCCACCTTCGTTAGCACGCAGGGGAGTGCCCAGCTCACGGGGCAGGCCAGGAGAACACGTGGCCACCAGCCGCGGCCCCAGGCCGTCTGCTTGGTGGGCAGGTAGACCTCCCGCCTCTGCACAGCCATTCACAGTTTACAAAGCGTGTTCACAGACGTGCGCCGTGGAGCCTTGGGCGGGCCGAGGTCAGTGGCTCCTGACAGATCTGATGCTGCAGATGGGAATCCAGAGGCCCAAAGATGGGAAGTGGCTGCCGCAGGCCTCCAGGACGGCTCCAGGGCAGGGGCAGGATCGGGCCGGCTCTGCTGCCAGCACGCCCGCTCATGCCTTCCCCAGGCTGCGCCCGGCTGCAAGCGGGCTGTGGTCCTGGGCTTTTCTTGCCATCTCGGGATGACCCCCTACTCCAGTATGCGCCCAGCGTGGGGCTTTGGGGTGGCCAGAAGGACATAAAAGCCACACAGCAGCTGATGTCTTCTGGCCTTGCGCTGCCCCGAATACCCAGGCAGCAATGGGATCTGGGCCCGAGGGGTGGAATGAAACGTCTCCACCTGAGACGGCCATCCTCCCGAGACCCGGCCGCGTCTCCCCTGTAAGCTGGCCAAGCTGTCAGTTCTAACGGTCACAACGTGAATGACATGCGAGAGCTCGGGACCTCTCACCCTCTGAGAGTGTTTCCTCCCGAAGAGCTGGGAGGACCAGGCTACCCCAGATGAGTTGGTGGGTGTCCAAGGGCGTGAAACCGGGGTGCTGAGAGGCTGGCTCCAGGAGGGCCAGGGCAGAACTGTTCAGTCAACATAGAAAACTAGCTATGGTTACCAAAGGGGGAGGGGGGAAGGATAAATTAGGAGTTTTATATACAGATACACCCTACTGTATATAAAATAGATAACCAACAAGGTCCTACTCTATAGCACGGGGAACTCTACTCAAGATTTTGTAATAACCTTGGACTTCCCTGGCAGTGCAGTGGTTCAGACTGTGCGTTCCCAACGCACGCAGTGCGGGGTCGATCCCTGGGCGGGGAACTAGAATCCCGCAAGCTGTGCAGCATGGAGGGGAAAAAAAAAAAAAACATTTTGTAATAACCTGTAAGGGAAAAGAATCTGAAAAAGAATAGACGTATACGTATATGTATAACTGAATCACTTTGCTGTACACCTGGAACTAACACAACACTGTAAGTCAACTCTGCCTCAATAAATATATAAACAAATAAATGAACCAAATGCTTAGCCAATTAGTGATTAAAAAACAAAAAAGAGGAACCGCTCCCTCAGTCTCCCTGTGCCGGGAGACGGGCCCTCTCTGGCTCCCCACATGCCCTGTGAGAAAGCGAGGGTCGGGCCCGTCCACGCCCTAATCCCCACAGTGAGTGGCGCATCCCCAAGCCCAGGAGTGTGGGGTGATGGAGGGGCCTGGCCATGGAGGCCACGAGGTCAAAGCCACATCTCACCTGCTCTCTAGGACCCTGGCTCTCGGCCCTGCCCCCCGCCCCGCCAGGCCGTCCTCCCGCCCCTCGCCTGCGGAGACAGGCTGCCAGGAGCCTCCTGCACCTGGAGCTGCTGGTGGCCGTGGGCCCCGACGTGCACCGGGCTCACCGGGAGGACACGGAGCGCTACGTGCTCACCAACCTCAACATGGTGAGTGCTCGCGTGGGCGGCGGGCTCTGTGGGCGGCGCTGACCCGGCGAGGCTCAGGGTTCCGGGGTGGCGGTGGCTGTCCTCAGAGACCACAACCAGCCCGTCCTCGGGAGCCTCTGGACACAGCGCCCTGCGCCCGGGGCTTGTGCAGAGCGTCAGTGATCTGTCTCGTCTTGGGGGGGCTGAGCTCAGTATGAACCTGAGGCTGGGGTCACACTTGGGGCTCGGGGCCCTGGGGTGGGGAGAGGCGTGATCTTTCTCCCTTACCCCACTGGGGAGTACAACCCCCAGCCTCTTGCTACTTGGGTCCCTTCGCCCGGGGACCCTCAAGCCTGGCCTCTCCCCCGACGTCCCTTTGACCCGTGGGCATGTCGGCCAGCACTGCCCCGGCAGCCAGCCTGGCTGCCCCACACCAGGCTCTCCCAGCGCCCTTCTTGTGGGTACCCCCATGTCCGCAGGCCTCCCCTTCACTTGGCTTCTAGGGGTAATGGTGGGGCAGGAAGCACAGGTCCCACTAACCATTACCTCAGAGAAAAAGAGGCGGCACAGAAACAGGTGACTGCAGCACCTGATGACACGTTCAGTCTGACGGGCCGTGCCTGACCACGACCGCATTCACATGTGAAACACACACAAACGTGTTCTAAGGCGGCCAGGTAAGTTTCCATAACGTCAGGAGATGAGTATCACCGCCGGCAGCGGCAGGGCCGGCATTGCCCCCCCTGGTAAGTTGGCCCTGGAGGGCAAGCAGCCATCCTAGAACGTGGGGTCCTTAGTACCATCTTGTCCCCGGCCTCAGGTATGCCCAGCTATTCCGGACAGAAGGAAAAGGTCCCCCAATCTCAGAGCCCCAGGCCCTCCGACACCTCTCCTTTCCCATGTGTTCTCTGGGCCCCGCTCCCCGGAGGGAGTCTGGGTCCCAGAGGCCACACCCATGCAGCCTGACCCCTGGAAAAGCTGGCTCAAGTCCAGGACAAGCCTGCTTGGGTTTCCACCTGCCGACTCCAGAGGTGGAAAATATTCCCTCTAGGTCACTTGAAGGCTACTGTTTTCAAGTTTTGGGGGTCCCCCCACCTCGAATATGCTGAAATTTGGTACTCGAACCACACTCCCTGTGGTCATTCAACATGTTTTATGAGGGCCAGGGATGGTCAGGTGGCTCCTGCCCAGATGGTGCCAGTCGTGGTAATGGCCAGTGGCATGACTGGGCACCCACTTCATGCCAGCCGCACTGTTCCTAAGTCTGCCAACAACCATGGAAGGCTTTCTCTCCATTTTACAGGTGAGGAAACCGGGGTCCTGAGGTTAGTAAATGGGATCCTGAGCGTACAGGTAGGAAGGGGCAGAGCCTGGGTTCAGACTCAGGTCAGCTGAGGCCGGTGGCGCCATGTCCTCTCTCCTGGGTGCCACGTCTCATTTAGAGGACAAGCTGGTGCGAGCAGCCGCAGTGCAAGTCGACCACAATCAGCTCTCGGCAGATGTACCGGGAGAGATGGGAGCCTGGTGGGGGGAGCCTTCTCATCCGGGTGCCCAGGAAAGTGCTCACGGTGGGGGAGGAGGCCCTCGGGCTGCCCCGTGGAAATGAGCAGTTGAAGCGAGCAGAGGTGAGAGAGGTGTTTCAGGCAGGTGGACAGATGAGAAAGGACAAGGAAAATCCAGTCCA
This sequence comes from Phocoena sinus, assembly GCF_008692025.1. NCBI lineage: Eukaryota > Metazoa > Chordata > Mammalia > Artiodactyla > Phocoenidae > Phocoena > Phocoena sinus. Next base: position 2,057,101 of record NC_045768.1, read on the forward strand.
AGAGAAGCAGTGTTTGAAAGGAACGTTCTAGACTAATGGCAGCTACTCGCATCCCGTTGTTTCGGGGTCTCTGTGTCGGCTAACCTTCCTTCTGACTGTCTCTACGGCCGGCTCCCAGGCCCAAGGACCCGTTGTTTCGGGGTCTCTGTGTGGGCTAACCTTCCTTCTGACTGTCTCTACGGCCGGCTCCCAGGCCCAAGGACCCGTTGTTTCGGGGTCTCTGTGTCGGCTAACCTTCCTTCTGAATGTCTCTACGGCCGGCTCCCAGGCCCAAGGACCCGTTGTTTCGGGGTCTCTGTGTCGGCTAACCTTCCTTCTGACTGTCTCTATGGCCGGCTCCCAGGCCCAAGGACTAGCATTTCGGGTGCCCCCCCTGCTCATGAAGCATCCTCTCCAGGCAACCCCACCCCCACCCCCGCCCCGGGCCCCTGGAAGTCAGCAGCGCCCACGCACACGTATCACCTCTCCTGCCTGCCCTTCCACAGGGGTCAGAGCTGCTTAGGGACCCATCCCTGGGAGCTCAGTTCCGAGTGCACCTGGTGAAGACGGTCATCCTGACGCAGCCTGAGGTAGGCGCTGAGCTGGACGCCCAGTCACTGGGAAACCGGTTTCTGCCTGCAGATGTGCACAGAGCCGTGGGGGTGGTGGCAGGGCTTCCAGCCAGCCGGGCCTGGACCTGAATTCCGGCTCTGCCCTGGCACGCGGCACCGCTGACCGCCAGTCTCATCATCTGTAACATGGGACAGTAATAGGGTTGTTATGAGGACTGAGGCGGCAGCAGTGGCCCGCGCCCTGCTTGGGGTGGACGCCCTGAATGTGGGCTCTGTTCCCGGTCCCTCAGGATGCTCCGAATATCACAGCCAACATCACCGCATCACTGCTGAGCGTCTGTGAGTGGAGCAGGACGGTCAACCCTGAGGATGACACGGATCCCGGCCATGCTGACCTGGTCCTCTACATCACCAGGTAGCCGAGCTCCCCACTGGCGTTCCAGCCTGCCGGGGAGCTGCTCCCACTCTCTGCAAAGGTAGCCCGGCGGTGGGCAGGCACCTCAGCACTGCCCAGCTAGCTGTTCTGTCCTCCTGAGGTTTGACCTGGAATTGCCTGATGGGAACCGGCAGGTTCGGGGGGTCACCCAGCTGGGTGGCGTCTGCTCCCCCTCCTGGAGCTGCCTTATCATTGAGGATACTGGCTTCGATCTGGGGGTCACCATCGCCCATGAGATTGGGCACAGGTAAGAGGCCCCAACCCCTGTCCCCAAGCTCCGGACAAGGACGTGACCTGGGCCCCCAGGAGGGGAGGTCATGGCTGGCAGTGGTCCCTAGAAGAGCCAGCTGGAGAAGCCTGTACTCTTGACCCCAACGGACTAGGGAGGGTGGGCGGGGGCAAGGGCTGGGAAATCTGATATTTCTTCATTACCGAAGGATTAAAAGAAAAAAAATTTTTTTTTTCAAAATACAAGGAAAACAAACTTAGGAGCTAAAAAGTAATTTTTGTAGGAAATTCAGGTAAAGAAAAAGCCGGCTGCAAAAATTATCCCAAATCCCACCACTTAGAGAAAACGTCCATCTTTTCTTCACACACACACACACACACACACACACACACACACACTATTTTATTTGTAAACTTGGGATTATGCTGTATATTGGTTAACTGCTTTTTTATGTAACAACGTATCCCAAACATTTCTCCCAAACATTCTCTTACAACATATATTGGTTTTTTCGTACGCACCATAATTTACTTAATTCATCCCCTCTTGTTAGATATTTAGGTTGTTTCCAGACTCTTCCTGATACGACTGCTATACATTCTGCGGGCAAATCTGTGTTCCTATTATTCACCCGGAGTGGAGGGTTTCTTTCCTTTTTGATTTTTAGCCTTTTAATTATGAAAGTATATACCTGCTTGCTGTAAAAATTCAGAGTACAGAGACTCCTGAAGTGAAAAGTGGGTGTCTAACTTCCTTGCCCACCAGCCCCGCTCCCACCCGCAGGCCTCTCGCCCCCCCCCACCCCGAGAGTGCTGAGGGGTTCCCACACCCACCTCCACGGGCAAGGCTGGGGCTCCTATCCCCACAGCAGCCCACGGCTGCGCACCTTCGCTCTCAGCTCTGCACCTCCGTCTGACCTCTCACCCATCTGGCCCACCACCCATCACAATTCCTCCATCTATCTTGTTTGGAGGAAAAAAAGGAATTGAAAACCATTGCCTTCCACTGGGAGCAGAAACTTTGGCCAGAGGTCCGACCTTTTCACTTCACCAGTACACATTCAGTCGGTGCTTTTTACACACCGAGCCACCCCCAGGTCAAGAAAGCTGTCAGCAGCAGGGCCCCAAAGGCCCTCGAGCCGTGGCCTCCCACGCTCAGAACACCGTGGATGAGTCTGGCCTGCACATTTTTCAAGCCTTTTGATACGTATTAGCCAAAAGAGGCGGGGGCCACCGGGCCGGCCCAGCGCTCCCTCGGGCGGGAAACTGAGGCTGGGCGCCTGCGCGACGCGGCCTACCGCCGGGTTAGCTGGTGGCAGGGCCGGGGCGACCCCTGCGGGGGTGGGGGGACCCTGGCCACCGCCGGCCTCAGCGCCGCCGTCTCCGCAGCTTCGGCCTGGAGCACGACGGCGCGCCGGGCAGCGGCTGCGGGCCCAGCGGACACGTGATGGCTTCCGACGGCGCCGCGCCCGCCCGCGGAGGCCCGGCGTGGTCCCCCTGCAGCCGCCGGCAGCTGCTGAGCCTGCTCAGGTAGCTGCACCCCCCGGCACCGCCCCTCCCCGAGCGCCCCTCCTTCCCGTGCCCGAACCCACCCCTCCATCTGCCCTCAACCCTGTGCCCACTTCCGTGGCGTCCCCGCGCCCACCTCTCCACGGGCTCCCAGCACGTCTCAGGAGGCACTCCTACATCCCGCCTCTGCCCACCCCTCCCGCCCTCACCTCCTCCCGGCGTCCACCCCTCCATCTCTGCCCCCGCCCCGCCCCCGCCAGCCCATCCCTCGGGCCACGCCCATCCCGCCCGCGCGCCACCTCCCTCCTTTCCATCGCCTCCCGCCCCTGTGGCCACCGCTGGTTCACCCCTGTCCACTTCCATCCCTTCCCAGACCCACTTCTCCAACCTCCCCCGCCCCCTGCATCTGCCCCTCCATCCCCTCCCCTCCCCTAGGCTCGAGCCTTGTCCTAGCCCAGGGTCAGCTCTTGGTGGGGCACACGGGGTGAGAACGCCCATCCTCGCCCACCCGAACCCGCCGCTTTAAACGCCCCCGCTTCCCGCGCCTACTCCATCCCGCGCCCACCTGCTGTCCGCCCCTGGCCTGAGCCGCGGCCTTGTCGCAGCGCAGGACGGGCGCGCTGCGTGTGGGACCCGCCGGGGCCGCAGTCCCAGCCCGTGGGGCGCCATCCCGAGGCGCACCCCGGCCTGTACTATGGCGCCGACGAGCAGTGCCGCGTCGCCTTCGGCCCGACGGCGGTCGCCTGCACCTTCCGCAGGGAGCACCTAGTGAGTCCAGCAGTGGGTGATGCGCACCGCCCCCCCCCCCCGCCCCTCCGCATCTGGGCCTCCCTCTGCCCGCTCCTGACCCCTGCACGCTGTGAGACCCCACTGGCCCAGACTGTCAGGTGCTGCTCGAAATCCTCAATTTTTGAACAAGGGTGCCCACATTTTCCTCTTGACGAGGCCCCACAAATTAGGTAGAGCTGGTCCTGATAGGGCCCCCGAGCCTGTGGACCTTGATCCTACCTAGGCAGTTACCGAGGGCTTCCCACCCAATGGGAGCTGGAGGGCTTCCCACCCAATGGGAGCTGGAGGGCTTCCCAGAGGAAGTGACCTCGAGCTGAACCCTGCAGCCGGGGTGGGAGCTGGCAGTGGGAGGGGAGCTGAAGGGGGGCAGGCACCCCAAAGGCAGACCCCCTTCTCAGGACCGCACAGGACTTGCAGGCACTTTCGCCTTGGTGAGCCCCTTCCCCCTCGTAAAACATTAGGGATTATGTCTTAGTGTTTTCATGAAATATAGAATTTTATGTGTGTTGTTGAAAGTACAGTGTTAATGTTATCTATTAGCATATTCTTTCTGATCTAAAAGATCATCTTTTTCCTTCTGGTTTTAAAAGAGATGAAAGCATTTTTGTGGGCCCTGGGCACTGTCCCTGTTCCTGGTGGAGGAGTCCTCCGCGGCTGTCCTCTCCACCCACCACTGCCCGGGGAGCTGGCTGTGTCACCGTGTGCTGTGGTCTGGGAGGGGCAGTGATGGCTGGACACTGACCCCCAGGCCCTGGTGGCCCCTCAGCTGGCCATCTGTCTCCCCTCTTAGGACATGTGCCAGGCTCTCTCCTGCCACACAGACCCCCTGGACCAAAGCAGCTGTAGCCGCCTCCTTATTCCTGTCCTGGATGGGACAGAGTGTGGCGTGGGGAAGGTCAGAGAGGGGACTGAAGGAGCATGTGAGCGTGTGTGTGTGTGTGTGTGCGTGTGTGCGCGCGTGTGTGCACACACGCTCACACACGCTCACGCAGACCTGCGGCTGCAGCCCTCACCCTGGCGTGGGAGACAGGAGGGCCTCAGTAAGCAGGGGCGTAGGGCCCTGGAGACAGGAGGACCTCAGTAAGCAGGGGCGTAGGGCCCTGGGGCTGTTCTGGGTCCCGGTCAGGACAGGTGGGCAGCAGGGTGCCCGCGTGCACGCAGTGCTCGCCTTGCCCTCTGCAGGCGGTTCATAACAGCTAACGGCGAAGGCTTGCGCCTGACTCTGCCAGGGCGGGCGGGGCATCTGGCCTGCCCCGTCAACCTCCTCGCTGTTCCAGAGAAAGCGGGCGCTTGAGGGACGGCCACCCCGGGCCCAGTGTGGCGGCCTGGAGACAGGGACTGGGTTGTCGCCCGCCACCCAGAGTAGGCAAAGTTTTCCCGTGACTGCGTGACCACCACCCCCCACCCCCTGCCGGCCTGCAGCGGCCACCTGACGTCCTGCTCCCGGCCCAGTGCCCCTGCCCTCCTCTCTGCCTTGCATGGCCAGCCCTTCCTCCAGTCCCTGTCCTGTGGGAGGGGCTCTGCCCTCTTCCATTTAGCACTGGCTCCAAAGCCGGATGGGGGTCCAGTGCCTGTGTGTGCGTGTGTTTGTGGGGGGTGTACCTGTAGGTGTGGGATGCCCTGGGTGTGGGGTCCTGTGGGTATGGGATGCCCTGGGTGTGGGCACCTGTGGGTGTGGGATGCCCTGGGTGTGGGGTCCTGTGGGTGTGGGATGCCCTGGGTGTGGGGTCCTGTGGGTGTGGGATGCCCTGGGTGTGGGCACCTGTGGGTGTGGGATGCCCTGGGTATGGGCACCTGTGGGTGTGGGATGCTCTGGGTGTAGAACATGGTTCCGTCCTTCTCTTGCAGTGGTGCTCCAAGGGGCACTGCCGCTCCCTGGCGGAGCTGGCCCCCGTGGGGGCGGTGCACGGGCACTGGTCTAGCTGGGGTCTGGCCAGTCCTTGCTCCCGCTCCTGCGGAGGAGGTGTGGTCACCAGGAGACGGCAGTGCAACAACCCCAGGTGCCTCATGGAGGGCTCTGTTCTGTGGGTCAGGGAGGTCGCTGCTCCGCATTCCCTGGTGGGGGGCTGGGGGTCACCTCTCCTCTCACCCATGTCTCGTGGGCATTTTCAGACCTGCCTTTGGGGGGCATGCGTGCGTAGGTGCTGACCTCCAGGCCAAGATGTGCAACAGCCAGGTAGGCCTGCTTCCTGGGCAGGGTGAGGGGGTGCCGTTGGCAGCACTGGGTCCGGAGGAGCCCAAGGGCCAGGGCGGCTGTCATCTGTGGTTCACATAGGGCGTTTTGAGAGTGAAGGTGGTGCTATCAATACCTGCCCTGGGACCACTGTGCATTCACCGGGAGGGTCCTACCACTGAAAGCAGCCGCCCTGAAGAGTCCCCCTTCCTCCCTGGATGGCACTGCCCTGCAGGGCTGCCCGTTTCTGCGCTGAGAACAACCCCTCTCCCCGGCAGCCAGGTCCACTACCGCGAGAGCATGGGCGATTCTTTGAGTTATAAGTTCAGGTGAATTTCACCTAGCATAGAATCAACCATCTGAAGTTGTGTAGTTCAGTAGCACGTAGTACATTCACAGTATCATGCAACCACCACCTCCATCTAGTTCCAAACCATTTCCATCGCCCCAGAGTAAAGCCCCACGCCCATAAAGCAGCCACTCCCATGCCGCCTCTCCCAGCCCCCGCCAACCAGCAGTCTACTTTCTACCTCTGTGGATTTACCTACGCTGGACATTTCATATAAGTGGAATCATACAATATGTGACTTTTTGCATCTGATTTCTCTCACTCACTGTGTTGTTTTCGAGGTTCAGCCATGTACCATGTATCAGAGCTTCACTCCTTTTTGTTTTTTTACGGTTTATTCTTATTTATTTATTTTTTATATATTTATTTATTTTATTTATTTATTTTTGGCTGCATTGGGTCTTTGTTGCTGTGTGCGGGCTTTCTCTAGTTGCGGCGAGCGGGGGCTACTCTTCGCTGCGGTGCGTGGGCTTCTCATTGCGGTGGCTTCTCTCGTTGCAGAGCACGGGCTCTAGGCACGCGGGCTTCAGTAGTTGTGGCTCGCAGGCTCAGTAGTTGTGGCTTGTGGGCTCTAGAGCACAGACTTAGTACTCGTGGCGCATGGGCTTAGCTGCTCCACGGCATGTGGGATCTTCCCGGACCAGGGCTCGAACCCGTGTCCCCTGCATTGGTAGGTGGACTCTCAACCACTGTGCCACCAGGGAAGTCCCTATTCTTTTCTTCTTATATTTTCTTACTTTTTGTTGGGCTATGGTTGCTTTACGATGTTGTGTCAGTTTCTGCCATACGACACAGTGAATCAACTATACGTATACATATATCCCCTCCCTCTAGGACCTCCCTCCCATCCAGAACTTCACTCCTTTTTATGGCTGAATAGTATTCCACTGGATGGATGGACCACATTTTGCTCATCTGTTCATCCATTGTCCATTTGTCCGTACATTGGGGCTGTTTCCGCCTTGGTTGTTGGGAATAGTGCCGTTAATGAATATGTGCGTACGTGGACTTTTTTTTTTTTTTTTTTTTTGCGGTACGCGGGCCTCTCACTGCTGTGGCCTCTCCCGTTGTGGAGCACAGGCTCCGGATGCGCAGGCTCAGCGGCCATGGCTCACGGGCACAGCCGCTCCACGGCACGTGGGATCCTCCCGGACCGGGGCATGAACCTGTGTTCCCTGCATCGGCAGGCGGACTCAACCACTGTGCCCCCAGGGAAGCCCCGTGGATTTTTTGAGTGCCAGCTTTTCACTCTTTTGGGTGTACACCTCACTCTTTTGAGGTGTACAATCTGGAATTGCCAGATCCCACGGGGATTCTACGTTTAAGTCCTTGCAGAACCTCTGAGCCATTCCCCACAGCAGCTGAACCATTTGGCCTCCCCATCAGCAAAGTGCGAGGGGTCCAATTTCTCCACACCCTCTCCAGCACTTACCTGTGTTTCCCACACGGCCATCAGAGTGGGTGTGAAGGCGTGGAGTGATTCCTCTGGCCTTGACTCAAGATCTGCACGTGTTGAGACCCTCCCTCCCTCCCCCCCGCCCCCGCCTTCTCCAGGCAGACTCCGAGGCCTCCCCAGACCAGGAGAAAGGAGTCCTTGTCTAGTGGTGGGGGAGGGCCAGGCCTGCAAGAAGGGCAGCCGTGGCCCCTGCACCTGCTCGGCAGGGCCACTCGGATTCTTTTCCTCTGACTCCAGTGCAAAAAAGGCCAGGACGCCTGCCCGCGGAAGTTCTTGTGCGGAAGCCCTTTGCCCTTGACTCTTGTGACTTTTCCAATTACCTGCCTCTGCAGGTGTAGACATAGCGAATACACATACTCAGCCCCGTTTTCTGAAGTTGGGGCCTCCCCCCCGCAGTGCTGTTTGCCGGCTTTCCTCTGCGTTGCTGGGTGGTAGGCCCCCATCAGCGGAGGAAGGCTCGACATCCCCACTTTACAGAGCAGGGAACTGAGGTGCAGCCAGGAGCTGGGCTCCAACCCACATCTTGGCCCTCGCACTGCCGGGGGCCTTGCTGTCTCCCGGGGCGAGGGTTCCCTGCCTGAGCCCCCTGCCCCGGGCCCCCTGCCCCGGCCCCTCCCGTTCCCGTCCTCTGCCTCCTTCCACCAGGCCTGCGAGAAGACCCAGCTGGAGTTCATGTCGGAGCAGTGCGCGCAGACCAACGGGGAGCCCCTGCACCTCTCCCCGGGCAGCACCTCCTTCTACCGCTGGGGCACGGCCGAGCAGTACAGTCGAGGTGGGTCCCGGGGGGTGCCGGGACGAGCCAGGCCTGAGACCCCGGGGCAGGGAGAGTCGTTGGGGGAGACCCACCATCACTCTGATGCTGTTGAGAGCGGGCTTCGGCCCTGCATCAGACATATCACGCATCCCACCCTGGCTAGCAGGTCAGGCCACGACTTCTCATCTCTGAGTCTCGGTTTCCCCATCTGCAAAATGGAGATAAGAGGCGTAGCTTGCTGCCAGGATTGCTGGCAGGAGTCAGTGCGATGACACAGGGGAAGCACCGAGCGTGCTCCCTGGCTTGTAATTCAATAACATGTATTACATCGCCATGTGATTACTGCCTCAGGAGGCAGGACAGGTGGGAAATAGAAACCTTGCCCCAGATGCAAAGAGTGAAGCGGGATGGCGCTTGGGGGTCGGTGAGGGCCCACTTGGATCGTGTTTCACAGGGTCACTGCCCTCCCTGCTCCCTGCCACCCTCCCATCCGGGTTTCTTGTCCTTCTGCTTTCCCAGGGGACGCTCTGTGTAGATATCTGTGCCGGGCCATTGGCGAGAGCTTCATTGTGAGGCGTGGGGACAGTTTCCTGGATGGGACACGGTGTGTGCCAAGCAGCCCTCAGGAGGATGGGACCCTGAGCCTGTGCGTGTCGGGCAGCTGCAAGGTAGGTGTGCTCGGGCAGTGGAGGTGCCCTTCCATCCACTGTGGCCCCGAGGCCTCTCCCATCAGGAACCAAGATGCTAAGGGGTCTTCGAGGGGTCAGGTCTGGGGGGTGCTGCCCCCGTGAAGCTGCAGTAGAGTCTGCACTGGGTGATGCTGGGATACAGGGCCGAGCTTGGGGTCAAGAGCCTTGCTGTGACCTTGGACAAGTCATTTCAGCTTGCCTCCTGCACAGATGTCAGAAGCTGCAGAAATGCCCCATTTGGTTGTGTGAACCTCAGAGCTGTGGGTGTCAGTGGGCCAGCACCGTCCCATGACGTCACCCGGGTCTCACCTGCTACTCTCCTTTGCTCAGACGTTTGGCTGTGACGGCAGGATGGGCTCTGGGCAGGTGCGAGATGTGTGCCAGGTGTGTGGCGGGGACAACAGCACGTGCCGTCCTCAGAACGGCTCTTTCACGGCCGGAAGAGCCAGAGGTAGGGGCCTCCCTGGGGGTGAAGGGCCGGTTTCCCGCCAGCCTCCAAGAAACCCCACAGCCCAGAGCCTGGGTGCCGGCTGCCTAGGTGGCGGGGCCCGCACTCTGGCTCCGCCCTGGGCCCTCTTAGCGGCCTCAGCCTCCGCGTTCCTCTCTGCCAGCCTCCCCGTGAGGCTCAGATTTTGGTGATGAGGCCACTGCTGGGGTTGTGGCACATCAGTAACGGTTGCTCAGTGCACCTGTGCTGCAGAAAAAATACAGACGTTGGGAAATCCGTGGTGGGCTGTCCTCTCCTCTCCTGCTCAAGGACTCTTAGCAGGAGGGACCTTATGCTTGGAAAATCCTTGACTTTGATCCATTTATAGAACAGGTCAGGTCTTTTGCAAAGTCAGTTGAGGAGTTGAGTCCCACCTCCCTCTGGCGCTGAAACCTGCTCCCTTTGACTGTGACCTAAGTGACCTGAGAACACCCCTCACCCCCGCCCTGCTTCCTCCTAGAGTATGTCACATTCCTGACCGTTACCCCCAACCTGACCAGCATATACATCATCAACCACAGGCCTCTCTTCACGCACCTGGGTGAGTTGGCCAGAGGACGCCCACAGGAGTTAACCAGACCGTGAAGGTCGAGGGCACAGCCCCAAGGTGCCCTCACTTCTGATGCCACCTGCAAGTTTGGGTGCTCCCCAAGCTGCCGTCCGTTGGATGATTCACTGGGAGGACTCCCAGAACTCTGAGAGCTGTTACGCTCACCGTTACGGCTTATTACAGGGGAAGGATACAAAATAAATCCAGCCAAAGGAAGAGATGCCTAGGGCAGCGTCAGGGAGGGCTCCGTGTCCAGCTCGAAAGTGACCACACACACGGTGTACTGCCTACTCTGGGAGCTCTCCTGAGCTCAGGGTCCAGGTGCTATGGGGCTTCATTATGTAGACACGATTGGGGGATGGATTGATCGCCCCCTGGACGATCTCAGTCTTCAGGTTGGCTGAGGCTTGGTGACTCAAGGCCACCACCCTAAGTCACGTGTTTGGTCTTTCTGGTGTGGCCAGCTCCTACCCTAAACAAAGACGCTCCAGATCAGGTCAGATGCAGGGCGCAGGTCAGACCTGTCTCTGGGCAAGGCCGACCTCTTTACTTAACGCCGCTGTGGGTCTTTATTTCCAGGGGGCGCCCTGGCCTGACCTTTGAATCTGGGGTGGTGTGCTCGCCCTGGGGTCCTTGAGCCCCCGTAGAGTGGGGTGTGAGTGCACCTGGTGAGGGAGCAGGTCCACGGCGCTCACCAGGTTCCAGGAAGAGGCACAGAGTTGCCGCCTGGGGAGCCTCCCGCAGTCAGACACCCTGTTCAGAGCGTGGGATACCAGGAGGACCTGCTCCCCGGGAAGGCTGGGGATCCTGGGGTGGGAGTGGCAGGTGCGGCTGTGGAAGTCACGCCCCGTTGGCCCAGTTGTCACCTTTCCTTAAACAGGACCTGTCTGTGAGGGGGGCAGTGCCACGTCCCACGGTGGGGGAGGGGTGGGGTCTCTGTGGTGCTGACGGCCCCTCCCCCAACAGCAGTGAGGATCCGTGGGCGCTACGTCGTGGCCGGAAATGCAAGCATCTCTCCCAGCACCACCTACCCCTCCCTCCTGGAGGACAGCCACATCCAGTACAAAGTGACCCTGACTGAGGACCGGCTGCCCCGCCTGGAGGAGATCCGCATCCAGGGCCCCACCCAGGACGACATGGAGATCCAGGTGACCGGGGGCCTCCCCCTGGCGTCCGCTGGTCCGTCAGCTCAGACGCACACCTCTTCATTCTCTTGGCGGCCGCTGGGGGGCCTGGGGTCCCCGTGCTCAGAGCCCACGGGAGTTCTGGGGTGCTGAGAGTGGGTCAGAGGGAGAGCCCTGTGCAGGGGTCGGGGGCTTCCCGGGACAGGGGCTGTGCTGCCGAGGTCTGAGATGAGCTGACGCTGCAGGCCGAGCAGGGAGGCGAGCAGTGCATGCCCAGGAGGGGTGCTTAGGAGGGAGGGAGGAAGGGGACCCTCCAGGCGAGGAGGCTGGAGGGCTAGGCAGACCTGGAGGGGCCTTGCTGGCCATGTGAGGAGTTCAGGCTTCCTCCTGGGGGCCTGGGGAGCTGCTGGGGGTCTGTGTAGGGCGGAGTTGGGGTCGGGCTACGTCCGACCCGGACGAAGGAGGGTGGGGGGCACGAGACCGTGGGGGAGGCTGGTTGGGCCAGTGCCCAGATTAGAGACCCACCGGTGGGGGCATCTAATGCAAGAGGAGCAGAGGCAGCCCGAGAGCTGGAAGCAAGGTGACCCAGGGGTCAAGAGCACAGGCTAGGGACTCAGCCCAGAGTTCAAATCCTGGCTCTGCAGAAACTTGGACAAAAGACTTAATTTTCTGAGCCTCGGTTTCCCTGTCTGCAAAATGAGACTAAGCCGACCTACGTGACGTGAAGATGCGTTTGTTTTTTCTTCAAAACGACGCACAGCAAGCACTTGGCAGACTGTCTGGTGCCCCACATGTGCACACGGAAGGTGGCCAGAAGTTCCGGGACAAAGGGGCGGGCACTGTCGGGGCCAGAACTGGAGCCTGAATATCCCCCTCCCACACTTCGCTCTCCTCTGGCGGGGATGCTGGGTTCCCCAGATTTTCATCTGCAGAGTGGGGGCCAGATGGCAGTCCCACCTCCTGGGGTCATGGGCGGGCAGCGTGGGCGGCAGGCCCTGGCCCAGGGGCAGCTCTGGGTGGATGGTGGTTCTTGCTGTTTCTTTGGGAGCCCCGGCTGTGCTTGCACGCTGTAACCTCGTCTGCAAGTGGCGCCACATGTGCTTTTCTGAGGAAGGTGCTGGAGGGTGGACGGGAAGTAGTGGACGTTGAAATAGCCCTTGACGGCCTTTGTGGGGGAGTCCAAGTCTCGATGGCCCCTCACTTTGGTCTAGCAGCCCCACCCTCTGCTCCCACGGCTGGGGAGGCAGCAGGGGCTCCCCCAGAAGTCCAGGCCAGGCCAGAGCGAGCCCCACCAGTGAACAGTTAACCACTTCCCCGCCTCCCCACGTGGCCCAGTTCACCCACCTCCCCGCCCCTGGGAACGTTGTTCCAAGGGCTGGGTGTCAAGCAGCTCTGTGGTCATCCTTTGCGGTGAGGATAAAAAATACAGATTCCGGGGCCCCTCTCAGAGACACTCAACCAGGACCTGCTGGGGGGTGTGTGTGTGCCAAGAACCCGCATTTTAGCAGAGGACTGTGACGGGTGGCCAGATGAGGTGTTGTGGGAGTAGATGCTGGAAGCTTGGGGGCGTCCTCCTGGCCTCTGCCCACCAGACTGGCCCCTCACAGGACCCAGTGACCCTCGTGAAGTACGGACAGACCCAGGCTCCCTGCTGGACACTCTTCCTTAACTCTGTGTCCTCAGGCTCGAGCCCAAGCCGCCAGACAGCTACAGGGCCCCTGATCCAGCCCCTTCCTGCCCACCTCTGGGTCTCATCTCCTGCTGCAGAAGCCCGAGCTGTGCTGGTCTCACCCCAGGCCGGGGCTGGGCTCCCCTCTGCTGGAACACCCCTTCACCCGCCTCCACGCCTCCCCCCAGGCGCCCACCCTGGTCAACCTCGGCGCCTTCTTCTTGCTCCCATAATCCCCTGTGCGAACCTCTATCCCCACACCTACCACCAGCCCACCCTCCCCCACCCCACTGTGAGCCTGGGGCAGCGTCCTGGTCACCGGGCCGTCCTCGAAGCGTGGCGTGGGGTCAGTGTCGGTGACGGCTTGCCGAGGGAAAGAGTATAGGGATGGAGGAAGGCTTCCCGGAGGAGGTGGCCGTGACAGTGGCCCTCAGACAGCCCACTGGACAGGCCCCGGCTCTCCGTGTGTCTCCTGCAGGTTTACAGGCGCTACGGTGAGGAGTACGGCAGCCTCGCCCGCCCAGACATCACCTTCACCTACTTCCAGCCCAAGCGTCGGCTGGCCTGGGCGTGGGCTCCCGTGCGGGGGGCCTGCTCGGTGAGCTGTGGGGCAGGTGAGGCCCGGGGCAGGGCTCGCCTGAAAGCCTGGTTTGCTCCCCGCACGGAGGTGGTCTAGCCCCCCTCTCTCCCCGCAGGGCTGCGCTGGGTGACCCACAGCTGTCGGGACCAGGCAGCGAACGAGTGGGTGGAGGCTGCCTGGTGCGCAGGGAGCCGGCAGCCGGCGGCATGGTCCGAGTCGTGTGCCTCCATACCCTGTCCCCCGTAGTGAGTGTGCCTGGGGCTCAGGCGCTCACTGCTCCAGGGGGGTGACCGCCCCGCCTGGGAGGCTCAGGGAGGGGCCCACCCCCTGGCAGGAGCACAAGGCTAGGGATAGAGCCGTCCCTGTTGGGGGCAGGGCTGGGGCAGCCGCCCACAGGCACTTTTAGACAGTGGTCCCCAGGCTCAGGTGCAGCTTGGGGACACCTGGAGAGGTGGAGGGCTGGGCTGCCTGTACCTGCGCGGTGTCCAGGTACCTGAAGGGACAGTGGGCCCAGGACAGGCCCGGGAAGTGACTCGCCTAGACAGACCTGCCAGCCTCCCACCCCCGCCGCTGAGCCAGCCTGGAGACCCGGCCAGGGGCCCGATGCTCTGTTCCTCTCCTCAGCTGGGCGGCCGGAGACTTCGGCCCATGCAGTGCCTCCTGCGGAGGGGGCCTGCAGGAGCGGGTGGTGCGCTGCGTGGAGGCCCAGGGAGGCCTCCTGAGGACGGTGCCCCACTTCTGGTGCAGAGCGCTGGCTCAGCAGCCAGCGGCCGTGGAGACCTGCAATCCCCAGCCCTGCCCCCGGAGGTGAGCACGGATCCAGGCAGGTCCAGGCAGAGTCTCCCTGGCAGGGCTTATCCCTGAGCTGAGCCCTGCCCCTTCTGAGTGTCCCCTTTTCCTGAGACCTCTGGCCAGGCCCCACCACCCTGGGTGAGTGCCGACCTTGGAATCACCTCCTATCCCGGAGGCCCTGGACTGGCCATTTCCGCCTCTGAACTTCCAAGTCTCTGCTTGTGGAGGGCTGCGAGGATCAAGCAGAACCACGGATGTAAAGCAATAAATGTCACTTTGTCACTGCTATTGTCATTTCCACAGTGTCCCAGCTGATAGAGGCTTATCATTCTGATTTGCCGCTAACTGCCTGGGTGGCCCGGGCAAGTCCCCTCCCTCTCTGGGCCCCAGTTTTGTCCAGTGAGAAGGAGGTGGCCTAGGTCACTGGTGGTCCACGTGTGGCTCTGGGCGTCTTCCCCCACACGCCCCGCATCCGTGGCAGACGTAGCAGTCACCACTCTTTCCTCCTGGGGGCCAATCGGCCTCAGAATCCTTCTCAACACAGCACTCCAAGCAGCCGGCACCTCTCAGGGCTGCCACGGGAGATGCATTTGCTGTCCCTGAACTGGTGATCGACTGCATCTGGCACCTGTTTCCCAGCACCTGCTAGGTTGTCTGGTTGGAGGCCCACCTTTGCCTCTGGAAGGCGGGAGGGTCAGGGCCGGTGTCATTGCACCCTGGGTGCCGAGTGGAGGGCCAGCAGCCGTTCATCCAGGCTTCAGGGAAAGGCCCCTGGCTTCTGCCTTTCGGCGGGGATCCCCCTTTGGGCTCTTGGATATGGGGGAGCAGGTTCACTGCCTCTCTGCCCCAGGAGCAGAGGCAGGGCCTAATGGCTGTCTTGTGCCGTCCTCAGGGAGATGCCGGATGCGTGCTCGTCGGCCTGTGGAACAGATCCGGCCGTGCAGAACACAACGTGTGTGCAGGGGGCAGATGGCATGGGGGCGCCAGCAACTGCTGGGCCCTGCTCCGCAGACGAGAAGCTGCCTGCCCTCGAGCCCTGTATCGAGGTGGCATGTCCTCCGGGCTGGGGCCATGTGAGTATCCTGGACACTGGAGAATGGAGAGCACTGGTTACCACTGGCCTCCTGCCAGTGCTAGAAGACTGCCCTGTGTAGGGCTGCTGTCCTTGGGAGGCCCTGGGCAGAGGACAACCCTAGAGACAGATCTCAGAGCTGCTGGGCAGCCCCCTTCCCGCTGGCAACGCAGGCCCTGATGGAACGCTGTCAGTTGTCTGCTGCGCAGAAAGACGCTGCCACGCTCCTGCCTGCGTCCACGGGCTCAGGCTGGGTGATGTTACTTTCGGACAAGGGTGCCGGCCAATCCTATCCCCGTGCCCCGCCCCCGGCTGGTGGGGACTGCAGGGCCAAGCGTGCCTGCCCCAGCATGGTCGTGCCCCACAGTGACTACTGATGCTGACGCAGAGGCCAAGGTGGGGCGTGTGGTGAGGGCATCCCCTGGAGGCCAGGAAGCAGGCTTCCCGGGAAAGGAGCAGCGGGGAGGGGAGGCCTTTGGGGTGCTGGTAACCACTTCTGTTCTCTCCTGAAGAGACTGGGGTAGGTGGGAGTGGAGGGCCAGGTGCCCAGAGGTGTGGAGATGGGAAGCCCAGACCCACCAGCCTGCTGCTTGCCCTCTGCAGTCAGATGCCCAGTCTCCAGGGGAGAAGGCTGCATCCCCGGCGGGCAGTGCCAGGCCAGAGGCTTATGCCACACACGTGTGGACTCCCTTGGCGGGGCCGTGCTCCGTCTCCTGTGGTCAAGGTGAGGACCCCAATGCCCCGAGGGTCAGCTAATTCTAAAAAAAGCATTTGAGGTGGCTTACAAAAAATCCAGCTACACAAGAACATGACATTATAAGCAAGGAGATTGGGGCCAAGTACGGACAGCCACGCGAATGTGCTCACTGACTGGCTGGAAGGTAGGAAATGATGATAAAACCTGACCATATTGGCACCCAAGAGCATATTCTTAAGGTCTGAGATGGGCCCCAAACTTAGCTCTGAGCTTCCTGGAGGCCAACCCAGAGAAACAAAATTAATTTTAAGATACACAGCGTTTTAAACTAAAACCTTGGGAACTCCCTGGCGGTCCAGGGGTTAGGACTCAGCGCTTTCACTGCCATGGCCCGGATTCAATCCCTGGTCAGGGAACTAAAATCCCACAAGCTGTGCGGCATAAGTAAATAAGTAAATAAATAAATAAGCAAACTAAACCCCTAATCACTTGCTCAGGTAAACTCCAGCATGTTTAGAATTGAGGCCAGAGATTTCTTTTGAGGATACTTTTGCAGAGAGATGCAAGGACACGGTCCTAATAACATCTTGGTGATAAACACAGTAAGAGATTTTCATATAGCAACTGTTATAATGCCCCTCAAGTTATAAGAGCAGTTACCACTTTTGAGCACCTACTATGCACCAGGCACTGTATAGCTTCCCTTGAAAAATCTTTATAAATAGTCCTCCGAGTCAGGCACCATTAGGTGAAAAACCTGAGGCTCAGAGAGGTTAAGTCACTTGTCCAAGGTCACACAGCTGCTAAGTGGCAGAGCCGAGACTCAGATCCACGTGGGCCTCGTCTGCTAGAGCTCTTCAGAGAGTGGGGCACCCATGGTCCTTGCTGAGCCCCCCTCTTGGGGCGCGGGGTCCCTCCTTCCTCCCAGCAGGCCTGATGGAGCTGCGTTTCATGTGCATGGACTCTGCCCTCAGGACACCCGTCCGGGAAGAGCTGTGTGACCTGGCAGGCAAGCCTGGGAGCCGGCAGGAGGTCTGCCAGGCTGCCCCGTGCCCGGCTTGGTGAGTCCGGGGGAGGGAGACGATGCGGAGGGGCAGCAGTGTGGGTCCCCCAGGGAGGAAGGAGTCTTACCCTGGCTGTGGCTTCCTACGGAGCACTGGCCTTTCCTTCCTACAGGTGGGAGACCCGAGCCTTGGCACCGTGCCCCGTGACCTGTGGCGGGGGGCAGGTGCCACTGGCTGTTCGCTGTGTGAGGATGGACCAAGGCCGCGTTGTCTCCCTGCCTCATTCCAAGTGCTGGCCGATGCCTCGGCCCAGGCCCCTCGAGGACTGCAGCCTGGAGCCCTGCCCTGCCAGGTGAGCCCCTTCCCAAGGAGACAGGTGGTCCTAGGCGGGCATTCTTGGAGGTGGCATCATCACCTCCCGTTAAGCTCGTGACCCTTGCTGTCCTCACCTGCAGGAGTGGATTGTATTGGTGCCCGGAAGACTGTGGGGCTTTTAAAGTGTGTGACGTGCATCGCACAGGGTCTGGGACGCTGAGGGCACATGTGGTTGATGGGTCATTTTTTCATCGCTCGCTCTTTACTGAGCACCTACTAAGTATGTCCAAGTACTGTTCTGGCACGAGGGGACACAGCAGTGAACAAGACAGACAGGCATCCCTGCCCTCCTGGAGTAGACGCTGGGGGCAAGGGAGAGACAGATGATAAATAAGATTGATGGGGGAGACGTACAGTTCATGCTGGATGGTGCTGGTGCGACGTGGCAAACGGTGGGAAGGAAGGTTGGGAGTGCCGGCAGGGGCGGGGTCCAGGTGACGGTGGGGCTAGGACTCCCACTGGAGACAGACATCTCGGCAGGGCCCCTTGGGTACCCTGCCCCTCCCCGCACTGCTTTTTGGACACGGCCACCCTCAGCTTCCCCTTCTTTTTTTTAAAAAATAAAATTATTTATTTCTTTATTTTTGGCTGCGCTGGGTCTTCGTGGCTGCGTGCGGGCTTTCTCCAGCTGCGACCTCAGCTTCCCCTTCTGTCAAATGGGGTCTTCTGAATATTCTCCGTCCACTGCGCTCAGCCTCTCAGTGGAGATGTCAAAGTGACCCCCAGAGAGAGAACCTTTCCAGGCCCTTTCCAGTCTGGGGAAGTGAGGGGAAGCCCCCCACTTCTCAGGGTCCCCCCTGACTCCGGTTTGCCCCAGGTGGCGGTACCAGCTGGCGGCCTGCAGCGTGACCTGTGGGGGAGGAGTTGCGCAGAGGATCCTGTACTGCGCCCGGGCCCACGGGGAGGACAAGGCCGAGGAGATCCTGCCGGACACCCAGTGCCAGGGGCTGCCTCGCCCAGAGCAGCAGGAGGCCTGCAGCCCGGAGCCCTGCCCGCCCAGGTCAGCAGCCCCAGGGTGTGCAGTAGGCAGCCTGAACTCCTGGCCTGTGCCGACGCCAGGCCAGGCCCGTGGGGGTTAAAGGGCAGCTCGGTGGCGCAGGAAACAGGACCACCAGGCAGGCTGCGCTCGGTGTCAGAGGAGACACTCTAGCAAACTCAGGCAGTGCTGTCGGTTCTAATGGGGGTGACGGGGTGGGGAGGGCAGGGGCGCTTCCCAGTGGAAGAGGCAGCATCTGAGTAGAGCCTGAGGGTGGTCCGGCTGGGGCACAGCACCGCCAAAGCTGCGGGGACAGACAACTCACACCAGTGGGGTCCGGGGACAGGCTGGAGCCCGAGAGGGAAGGGCAAATATTCACCTGCCTTGTTCACAGTTCTCCCGTGGTTTCTTCTTTGTAATTTTGCATTTTAAATAATACCGTGCTCTTCTGTATCATACAGAAACATCCAGAAAAGAATGTAACAGTCACCCCTGTCCCACCACCAGATTTAAAGATGCTAGCATATCTCCATGTTTCCTTCTTATGTCTCCTTGGTTTTAAAGAAATACACCACTACAGATAAGACTTTATTTACCTTAAAACCTTTAACTCATCTGTCTGTGATTTACCTGGGGTCAGTCACAAAGTCGGGGAGCAAACTCTGTTTTTCCAGATCACTGACTAGTAACAGCATTTGCTGGATCCCCCCAGGTGCCCCCTTTATCACATCTTAAATTCTCGTGGGGGTTGGATCTGTGTCGAGGCTCCTACCAGGCTCTGTTGTTTTATTTCCCCCACCTACTCCCACCCCCAAGTCAAACTGTTTTCATCGCTGTAGCTTTGTGATCCATTTACCATCCATACCCGTGTCGCTTGATTTCCCTGCCTATGCTTAAATGTGCACCCCGTTTATTTTCCCACGTCATAGTTGAAATGGTCTGGGATTTTTTTTTAATGGGAATTTCACATGCACAGGAGCTCTGGTTACCCCTGGAATGTCACTGTGGCCACCCTGGCCTCCTTGATGTTCTGGAACATTCCAGGCAGTGCTTCTGATTCAGGGCATTTGCACCTCCTTTCCCACTGCCTGAATGTGTCTGCTCTGGATATCCCTTCCCAGGCTCTGCTCAGAGAGAGCAGAGGCGGGGAGTCCTTCCTGTGACTTGGTTTCCTTGGGGTTTTTTTTTGGCTGCGCCCCACGGCATGTGAGATCTCAGTTCCCCAACCAGGGCTCGAACCCATATCCCCTGTATTGGAAGTGTGCGGTCTTAACCACTGGACCGCCAGGGAAGTCCCCCCTGTGACATTCTAATTGTCACAACTGGGGGTGGGGAGCGCTGCCACTGGCATCTAGTGGGTGGAGGCCAGGGGTACTGCTAAACGTCCTACACTGTGCAGCTGGCCCCCACGAGAAAGACCCATACATGGGCCCCAGATGTCACGAGGCAGAGAACCGTATATGCTCCACGGTGGGCCGGGGGGGGGGACCGACTTGGTCTGGTTCACGGCCATATCCCGGAGTCTAGAAGAGCGCCAGGCCCACAGAGGCGCGTTTTTGAGAGGGGGCATCACGGGCCGGGAGGGCAGCATAGCACGGGGACTCTAGGGCTCCAGTCTCCAGTGCGGCCTGCCTGCCTTCTGTCCCGGCTCTGAAAACTGTCGGTCATTATCGTTTGTTGAAACATGATAAGTTAACATGGGCAGGACTGACTGATGTGGAGATCTGTTCTCCTTCATCCTGGGCCACCGCTCCCCCGTCCCTGCTACTCGGACTAGCAAGCAGCTGGGTGTCCACGGGTGTCCTGTGATAAAGGGGAAGAAAGGGGGCACCTTGTTAAGGGAAAAGAGCTCTCTTTCCCGCAGAGCCTTTCCCTTGCCACTCAGCCCTGTGACTAGCCAGGAGGGGTGCAGGGGCTGTACTGCTGGATCCCAGTGGCCTTGGAACCTGTCCTGGCTGGCCATCCATGGAGCCCACCGGGGCAGTGCCACCTTCAGGGAGCCTAGCCTCTCTCTGGGGTCTTCTCTTCCTGCAGGTGGAAGGTCATGTCCCTTGGCCCATGTTCAGCCAGCTGTGGTCTCGGCACTGCCATGCGCTCGGTGGCCTGTGTGCAGCTGGACCAAGGCCAGGACACAGAGGTGGACGGGGCGGCCTGTGTAGGTCTGGTGCGGCCGCAGGCCAGCATCCCCTGCATCATCGCCGACTGCACCTACCGGTGGCACGTCAGCGCCTGGATGCAGGTAAGTGCTGCAGCTGGGGCTGGCGAGTGCACGGGCCGAGGGTCCTCACGCATGGGGACCTTTGGGGCTTTGATTCATTGTGACCCCCTGAAAGCAGGGGGAGAGCTGGGTCTCTCGGGGAGAGGGCAGCCGGGGCACCTAGAGGTGGAAGACATAGCAAGGCCTAGAGACGTGGGGGACAGGTAAGCCTTAAGAGGCCCTGAGGTCCGGAGACTCCAGAAGATGAAGGGCTGATAACTCCCCACAGATGAGCAAATGCCACCCCGTGCCCAGCACCTCGCAAGGCGCTGGAGAGACAAAGGCAGACAGGGCCAGGTCCCCCGCAGAGGGGCTCGCTCAAGGTGCGGAGGGAGAAGAGGCAAAGCAGACGGCCACCGCTGCCTGAGTCAGGAGGACCCTGGGCATCTGGGTCGGGGGAGTTGATCCCTTGGACGGGGCAGTGCGGGGTGGGAGGGGAGGGTGGACACCAGGCTGTGAAGAGTGATGGAGGGTGGAAGGACGAAGCCGCACTGCCTGCTCCCCGCTCCAGGGGCTGCAGGGCAGAGAGACCTCGAGGGCGACGGGGAGAGACCTGGGCTTGAACCCCTGCCCCTCCTCCCCGTGTGATCCTTGCAAGGTGACTTCTCTGAGGAGCGTGGACACCCATGCCCGCCTCCCGTGTTGTGCAAAGATTATATCAGATCCTGCCCGGCCTGTGGTCGCCGCTGTCCTTGTCACCCTCCAGCGGGGTCAGTCCCAACTCCTTCCTGTCTTTCCTGGCAGTGCTCTGTCTCGTGTGGGGATGGCATCCAGCGCCGGCACGACGCCTGCCTCGGACCCCAGGCCCAGGTGCCCGTGCCAGCCGACTTCTGCCAGCATTTGCCCAAGCCGGTGACGGTGCGGGGCTGCTGGGCTGGGCCCTGTGCAGGGCAGGGGACACCCAGCCCGGTGCCCCACGAGGAATCCACTGCTCCTGGCCAGACCACAGCTGCCACTGCTTCCCCGCAGTGGCCCCAGCCCCAGGCCCACCTCCTCTCCCCAGCTCCCCGGCCGCAAGGACTCCCGCCCGGGCCCCAGGAAAGCCCAGCGGAGTCCAGTTACGTTCCTTCCTCCTTTCTGTCTGGGCGGCTGACTGGCTGCAAGAGGGGTGGGCAAAGGCATGTTCACCTGGGAGAGCCAGGCCGTGCTCCTTGTGGGGACCTCCTGGGGGTGGTCCTGTGGCTGCAGCGCCCGGGACGCTGGGATGAGTGCGGTTGGGCTGAAGGGATGGGCTTGGAGGCCGGGTTCAGGGGGCCTCTTCCTCAATGGTAAAGTGCAAGCTCACTTATTATCATCAAGGGAAAGCAACCTGAGGGTGTCACAGAGTCAGAATCCCCGCCTGTGTGACCCACTGTACACGCTGCCTCCCTCTTGCTGGCACGTCAGTGGTGGCTGTCTGCCTTGGGTGGCGATGCTCTGGCCCACGCAGCCCTCTCCTTGCCTGAGAAAGCTTCCGGCGGGGCCCAGGAGGACGCCAGATGCCCCAGCTCCCAGTCTCCTTCCCCAGCACGGAAAGCCCCCGGCCCTGCCCTGCTGGGGATACCCCACCTGGAAGCTCCCGCCCCCCTTTCCAGGCGCCTGTGGCTGGCAGCACCTTGAGCCGACAGGAACCATTGACATGCGAGGCCCAGCGCGGGCGGACTGTGCAGTGGCCATCGGGCGGCCCCTGGGTGAGGTGGTGACCCTCCGAGTCCTCGACAGTTCCCTCAACTGCAGTGCTGGTATGTCTAGGGCCACGTGAGCAACTATTGCCAGTGACAGGATCTGCTAGGTGCAGTGAGTGTGACTCCAGGGTGCCCTATTCCTGGGGGGATTCTCCAGGTGCATCCCCGTGTGTAACCATCGCAGCCAGCTCATAACTGGGGTGTGGTTGTCCCCACTTCACAGATGAGGAAACTGAGGCTAGGAGAGATGATCACACGTCCAGTTCCTTACAGTTGCATAGCCAGCAAGTGGGAGAGTCAGGACCTGGGCTCGGGGTGCTGGGTCCTCACCTCACTGCCACTTCCCAGGGGAGATGCTGCTGCTTTGGGGCAGGCTCACTTGGAGGAAGATGTGCAGGAAGCTGCCCGGCCTGACTTTCAGCTCCAAAGCCAACACGCTGGTGGTGAAGCAGCGTCTCGTGCAGCTGCGAGGCGGAGTGCTTTTTCGGTATTCGAGCCAGCCTGCCCCGGGAGCCTTCCACCGAGGTATGGCGAGGCCGTGGAGCCTCCCCGCCTTCCCCAGAGGCTGGCTGGCTGGGTGCTGCTGCCAACGGGGCCAGTCCCGACGGGCCAGCGGGCAAGGCAGACAGGGAGCTGAGCTGACTGAGAATGAAAAGCAGCGCCTTCCCGGACACCCACCGACACCCCCATCCCTGTACGTGCGGTCAGGACGAGGTCCCGGAGGTGCACGGTGTTCCTTCCTCTCTGGGGCCCTGCGCGAGACGAGCGGACATCCTCACTCCCTCCCTCAGGCCATCGCGGGCCCCACACCCTGGCCCCGGCACTCAGGTCCTTCAGGATCCTTTAAGGTCCTTCTGCGAGCCTCTTCCCCCAGTCCTGTTGGGTGCACTGTCCTCCCGGCTCCTCCTCCGCTCAGCAGGGCGTGGGTGCACGTGCACACCTCGTGCGGAGGATGGCGTCCCCGAGAGCCCTGCTAGCCCGTGGCCCCATCCGTATCCACGGAGAGCCGTCTAGGTTGCTTCAGGGGGCTTGCCCTCTTCCACAGCCCAAGCTTGCTGAAGGTGGCTTCCCCAGGGGTTCCCCCCAGGCCGCAGGTGAGAAGTGGGACCCTGGGGGGCTTCTTCCTCTGCCCCTCAGTGTGCAGCGCACAGGCACCAGCTCCTACCTGGTCATCACTCCTCACTTCCCAGCCTCCCCACGTGCAGGCACCTGCTTTGAGGGAGGCCCAGGAGGCGCAGGCAGGAGGGGCTGCCCCGGTTGGGGCGGGTGCAGCATGAAGAACTTTTGCACGTGTGACTTTGCTGATTCCTCTTAAAGACTGCCCTGCCCAGTGTGTGCTGTCGTTCCCTTCGCTTTACAGAGGAAGGAACTGAAGCGCGGAGCGTTTAAAGCCTTCACCTAGGGTCACACAACCGGGAAGTGGTAGAGATGGGGTTCGGTGGAGACTTCTGCCTGGGAGCCCCGATCTTGACTTCAGTGCCACACTGATCCCCCACCGCTCCCCGGCTGCCCTGCTGCCCTGGCCTCTGGCGAGAGTGGTTACTCTGGGGGACTCCTATGTTCCGGAGGTGGTCCACACCCAGTCTGTACGCCTGCTCTCCCCCTGCAGGATGTGACATGCAGCTCTTTGGACCCCGGGGTGAAATCGTGAGTCCATCATTGAGCCCGGATGGGAGGAACATGGGGGGCTGCCGAATCTTCATCGACGTGGCCCCACAGGCCCGGATCGCCATCCGTGCCCTGGCCATGGACATGGGCACCAGAACCGAGGAAACGGATTCCAGCTACATCTTGGTGAGGCCACCAGGATGACTTCTGCTCTAATTCTGGACATCCATCTCTGGGGACAGGGACTGGGGGTTGCTGGGCTACAGGACCCACTGAGTTTACTTCTGATCAAAACCCTCAAAATCATTAGTGAGAGAATGGGAGAAAAGTTTCCTCCACTTATTCACCAACAAATGCTTATTGAGTTCCCTACAAGAATGAAATAGAAGAGACCTTTTCCAATGTAGACTGCCAGTTCACCCAGGACCAAAGCATGATTTTAGACCCTGATATAATTTTACCAGAAGAGTGGGCCGAGCCCTCCCCGATGAGGTTTTCACGTGTTCTGGGAGAACTGGCATCTGTAAGGTATCAGCTCCCTGGAGGAGGCAGCCTGGCCTCTGTAATCAAACTAATCTGGCCTCAAATCCCAGCTCTGGCATCCTGGCTGTGCGTCCCTGGGGAAGGAGCACAACTTCTCTGAGCCTCAGTTTCCTAGGTAGAATAATGGTGTCTTCCTGATAGGGCTGTTGTGTGAGGATTAAATGTGACCCTGGGTGTATGATACCTTGTATATTAGGGCTCGTGAATGCTAGCTAATTATCATTTGTGGTCGGTCCCTTGGGGCTGCCCCTTTCCTCCCAGATCCGGGATATCCACAGCCTGAGGACAATGACATTTCGTGGGCAACAGACGCTCTACTGGGAGTCAGAGGGCAGCCAGGCAGAGATGGAGTTTAGCCAGGGCTTCCTGGAGGCGCACACCAGCCTTCGGGGCCAGTACTGGACCCTCCAGGCTAGAACTTATTAGCCTGACGATGCCCCGCATCTCCAAGCACATCTCTCAGTTGACCAGCGGTCACGGTGGGATGCCTCCTCCCGGTCCGGGAAGGGAAAAGAAGGAACCTGACATTTATGAGCACCCGTTTGGTGCCTGGCTTTCCAATTCGAATT
Source organism: Phocoena sinus (assembly GCF_008692025.1). Lineage (NCBI taxonomy): Eukaryota > Metazoa > Chordata > Mammalia > Artiodactyla > Phocoenidae > Phocoena > Phocoena sinus. The sequence goes on from NC_045768.1 coordinate 2,082,002, forward strand.
CCCTCCAATCTTAAGTATCTCCTTTAGGGCTTCCTCCAACGTGCAAAACGTTAGAGGGTTGGAGGGGAGACTCTCCGGAAAAGCAGCTCCCAGCCCCTCGGGTACCAATAAACGGAACGTGAGGTCTGAGTGGCGTTTTCTTTACATAACCTGTCCAAATATGGCTTGAAAACCCACCTCCCCACACGGCAGGGATTCCCTGGCCGCGGTCGGGCTCCAGATCCACACCAGATCTGAGCAACCCCCTGGCCACCCCTAGCGGTCGTCTTCCTACCCAGGGAGGAGAGGCGAGGGAGTTGGGAGTCCCGATGGGGCCCTGAGGCTGGCGCACCTGATAATTCTCATCGAAGCCCCGCCCCTATACTAGTCTGGGTGGGAATGTTTGACTGCCTGGGAGTCCTGCGGCGCCAGGACCCGCCCCCTATGCTAATAAGCGCGAGCCTTTAGGGCCCTCCTCGTCCAGGTCCCTGCGGGCCCCGCCCCCTATGCTAATGGACACGGGCCCGCTCGGGCGCACCTACCCGCGGCCCCACCTCTATCCTAATGAGCACGAGCCTCTCGTGCGCCCCTCTCCCGACCCCGAGAGCCCCGCCCCCTATGCTAATAAGCGGCCGCCTCTCCCACAAGGCAGCGCGCCGGGACGACGCGGCCGGCTCCGGAACCCTTTGTGAGGGCTGCGGGAGCGCCGGACGGCGGCACCATGAGCGGTGCGGGCGGAACGGCTGTGGCGTCCGTGAGCTCGGCGCCGCCCGAGCAGGAGGAGGGCGTGACATGGTGGTACCGCTGGCTGTGTCGCCTGTCGGGGGTGTTAGGGGCCGTCTGTGAGTACCCAGCCTGGGGGAGGGGCCGGCGCTGCCGCACGCTGCGCATGCGCGCCCGGCCCCCCCCCCCCCCCCCCCCCCCCCCCCGGTGGCCTCACCTCGCGGCCCCCCCTACCCCCGGGAAGAGGCCGGCTTGGGGCCGGGGTGTACGGGCCACGCGCGGCTCTGGGCCGCGGCGGGGGCGGAGGGTAGCCGGCGCTTCTGCGGTTGCTGTGGTTACCGGCCCGCGGGCTGGGCTCCTGGGTCCGGGGCTGTCGAGCAGCTCAAGGGACGTTCCAGGAGGGAACGACGCGGCCGAGACTTGCTCCTCCACGGCTCCTCTGAGCGTGAGGGCAGTGCGGCACCTACTCCGGGGGCCTTCCGAGATTGCCCAGATGCCAGTGCTGAAACCCGGGCTCAGTCTGGTCCGGAGGCCGCCTCACTTGTTGACTCGGGTGTGGGTGCGGGCGGCAGGCGCCTTAACCTTTGGGCGAAGGTTGTTTATAAATGGGGCAGGTGCTGGCCAGGTTTCCTGAGGGCCAGGCGGTCCCCACGGGAGGGCCACGCAGTGAGCTGAGGGAGGCGGCCTCTCCTCTGGGTCCGCACTGGAGGCAGTGCGCTTCCCCTGATGTCAGCTCTCCCTTCTGCTGTCAACTCTGCCTCCACCGTCCCTCATCTCCCCTACTTCTACTCCCCACCCCGCATCGCGGACACGCACACCCCGACCTCAGGTTTCCTGGAAAGCTAGGCGCTTTGAGCGCAGTCCCCCAAAGAACATACGTAGGAAGGCAGATCCGCTACAGAAGTAAACTAAGGATAATATGGCAGGTCTTCCAGAGGCAAGCAGACCCGGACCCGATATGTCGAAGGAGCACCTCCTTAGGCTCCCCTTCCAGGCTCGTGGTCCTCCCAGGTGGATGGAGGCTGGACGCAAGTTCAGGGGTGATAACGGGACAGGCCCTCCCTCCAGTCACAAAAAGGCCTCTGCGTCCCTGTCGTTGCTCTTCAGGGGGAGCGTGTTTTTGACTTTGTAGGAGAGACTGGTCAGGGCTTAGACGTGATCCTCTGGAGTCTGGGTAGCTGTTTCCCTGGCAGATCAGAGCGAGGCTGCTGTGGGAGTGACAGTGATGGGGCGGGGTGGGGGAGAGAAGGGAAGGGGCCTGAGCGTAGTCTGTGGGCTGTCATCCTCTTCCCTCCATCTTGGGGTCAGCTGCCCCACCAACTCCCTCGTTAGCCCTGGCGTCGCATCCCGTTCTGCGCTTTTCCAAGTGGGATTCTTGGGCCACCCCAGGAGTTCATGGTGTTGGGGCTACAGATGACGCTTCAGGAGAAACCTGTGACGTCGCTCTGAAATGTCAGTTTCACCTGCAGATTTGGGGAAAGTGCTTGTCGTGTGAATCCCAAATAGTATATAATAGAGTAGAATGCAAAGCACGGAGGAGCTTTAGAGATGAAACTGGAGTTCAGCTAAGCCTTGTGTTTGCGGCTGGTGGCTGTAGCGTCACCTTCCAACGCAGTGGGGGGGTCTCAGGAGAGGCGTTTCCTCAGGGTCCTGATCATCAGCTGGAGGCCAGAGCTTGGGAGGAGATAGGCTGGCACAGGGCACCTCCCTCACCCGGCAAGAGTGCTGGACACCCCGCGGGGACATCTTCCAGCCCTTGATGGTTAAAGGACTCCTACCTGGAGCCTGTTTGGGTTGAAGCCTGGTCCTCTCCCAGGGCTGGCTGTTGGTAGATAGTGGGGTAGAGGTGACGTGCCGACTGCGGCAGGAAGTGTGGGGCGCTGTCAGGTGAGACCAGGCACGGCTGACGTCACGCAGGGGCAGTGCTGTATTGTGGGCGCTCACGTCTGTGGCCCTGGGGAGCCTTGCTGCCTGAATGTGTGTGCGACCTGTCTCAGGACAGGTGCCGCCTTTAGTAGGCGGGAAGTACATCTGTCGCTGGAGGAGGCCTTGGCGGGGGACCTGTGAGGGCGGTCCCGTTGCAGTTTGGGTTCGCTGCGTCTGGTTTCCTCTTCCGTCGTCTGCTGTCTGCATAGGGTTACGTGGGAAAACCGGAGAATTCCAGGTCAGGTGCAGAGGGAGCTGCTGCAAGTTTAATGAACTGGTTGCTCATCGCTGCCTCGGAAGGCCCAGCTTCCTGCCCAGCGGCCAGGCGCTGCCGGGCGGACTCCCGGAGTCTCGGTGGAGCCGGGCTGGGGGCTGTGAGAGAGGAGGGAGGCGACCGTGCGGACCCCTCGGTGGGATGCTGTCAGGAGGGGTGAGCGAGGCTCCGCAATTGGGGCATCAGAGAACCCGCTTTCCGGGGTAGGAGAGGATGCACCCTCCCCGCTGCAGACCCTTGGTATTTCAGGGTGGGTGGGTTGGGCTGTAGGGCTGTCCTGTGTGCAGGAGAGAAAACAGGCCTGGAAAGGTGAAAAGAACATACACAAAGTCACTGGGCTGGCGGGTCAGTCAGAGCTGGAATTGTGATCCAGGTCGACCTGGTCCTGATTTCTTTTCCAAGAGGGGCAGCCCTGTCCCAACCCAGACCCAGAGGACTTCTCTCGTGGCCTGCCCTGGGCACGGTGCCGCCTGCCCTGGCCTGAGCCCTTGAGAGACATTCTCTTTTTCATGCTACGCACCTTGTGGGATGGGTTTTGGGACAGCTGGGGTTCAGAGGGCGGGCTTCTCCAACCCCAGAACAGAGAGAGGGCGGGATGTCCATGCTGCCTCGCTGAGCCCCGAGAGCGAGCCAGCTCTGGGGTCCGGCCGCACCCTGGCCGTGAAGTCTGGGCAAGCCGCTTCGCCTGTCTGAGGCTGCGTCCTCACCTGTTCGTGGAGTCGTTGTGTTGGCCTTGCTTGTCTCTGGTGGCAGTGGGGAGACGTCCGGGTGCTGTAAGAGCCAGGTGCTGGGGTCGGAAGGGGTCTCGTGCTTCCACGAGCTGCTGTCTGCCCAGGTGGCCTGCCCGCAGGCTCTGTCCCTTCCTCCCTGCTGATTCCTGCCCGTGTCTCTTGCTTTCAAGCTTGCGCCATCTCCGGCCTCTTCAACTGCATCACCATCCACCCTCTGAACATTGCGGCCGGCGTGTGGATGATGTGAGTAGCCGTGTGACCGTCCTGCTGGGGGGTGTTGGGGCGTGTGGATTTCTGGGCACCTCCCAGGTGGAACACGAATGAGTTGAATTGGGTGGACTGGTCTGTGAGGGTTACTGGGCACCAGTGGTGTGTGGGAGACCGGGGGTGGCATTAGTTGTGTGAGTTCCTGCTCTGGGGCTCAGGGGGTTCTTGGGGGCCAACGGGGATAGCGAGGGTGCTTTCCCTCCACGGTGGGGGTGGATGGAAGGGCCCAGCCCGCTGTGAGGGCCCAGTGTCTGGTCACGGTGACTGTGACCCGGACACGGAGAACCCAAAGGCGGGAGCAGGCACCCTTGGCGTGCCACCTGGGGCTCAGCTGTCCCCAGCGCAGACACGCGCTGCGCTCAGGGCTCGCCGAGTTCCCTCCTCCAGCGAGGGCATCCCGAGGGCGGGCCGTGGCGGTGGACTGGCTGCCCTGCTCCGGCTCCTCCCAGAGCCCAGAGTGTGGGGAGCAGCCGGGAGCAGGCGGAGGGGCCCTGAGGGGGGCGGGGGACCCGCCGGCCTGGGCGCCAGCCTGCTCCTCTCTCTGCAGCGTGAACGCGTTCGTCCTGCTGCTGTGCGAGGCACCCTTCTGCTGCCAGTTCATCGAGTTTGCGAACACGGTGGCGGCAAAGGTGGACCAGCTGCGCTCCTGGCAGAAGGCCGTCTTCTACTGCGGGTGAGGGGCCGCGGGCCGGGCCTGACTCGGCTCCCCCAGACCCTGCTTCTGCAGGTGACAGTGTTGGCCGGGCTGGGCGGACGGCTGCTTAGTTTACTCTCGGTAGAGGTTTAGACAGGGATGGCGTCTGTGCAGGGTCACGTGAGGGACCCGCTATACGATGGGACCCAGCGTCCAGGGCTCCGCGTCTGGCCTACAGGTCCAGCCACACAGTATTCAGACGTGAGGTGTGTACACCTCGCGGCAGTACGTGTAACAGAGAACGCGAGAGATGCCCGGACTGTGGGCCCATCGGTTGGGAGTTGTAGAGCAGATTCTGGTAGATCCGTATGTGCCTCTGTGCGGCCTTTCAGGAGTGTGGCCGATCTAGATGTCCTGACATGAAAGCAGAAAGAAGCAAGTTGTAGAACAAAAGATAGTGCCTTCCAAATATGCTTTTCTCTTATTTTCCCACATCTGACAAGTTCAGTACGTAGTACCTCCCGTCTGAGCCGTGAGACTGAACTAATCTGTGGGTGTGTTTAATGCAGCTTCCGGAGCGGTGCCTGGTGTCCAGGAGGCCCTCAGCAGCGTCTGGCAGCAGCAGCCGTAGTGGTTGTGTCTAGATTATCTTTAGAAATAAATATGGAGGTTTTTATTTCAAGGGTTTCTTCCCTTTCTGGAGGCCAGTAGTTGTGTCAGAGCACAGGATACATGCTCAAGCTCTAGAGCCGTTTTCCACTGTGTCCAAAGCACAGAGGAATATGAAATACCACGCACTGGCGCCTCCTTTGCCGGCATTCCTATGTTTTTTAGTTAGTTAAAAATGCTAACAGTAATATATGTTCATTAAAAATAATGTGGAAATAAAAAGTTGTTACCCAAAGCCCCACTACTCATTAACATTTTGATATGTGTCCTTTCACTCTGTCTTCAGGCATTTTCTAAAACCTGTTTTCACACAGTTTTAACCATTACAAGTACATTTGTATCCTGTTTCTTTTTCCCCCTTAAAATCATGGTAGAAATATTTTCAGTATTACCACAAAGGCTTCATAAGATGACTTTCTAAAAAATTAATTAATTAATTTTTGGCTGTGTTGGGTCTTCGTTGCCGCACGCGGGCTTTCTCTAGTTGTGGTGAGCAGGGGATACTCTTCATTGTGGTGCATGGGCTTCTCATTGTGGCGGTGGCTTCCCTCGTTGCGGAGCACAGGCTCTAGGCACGCGGGCTCAGTAGTTGTGGCTCACAGGCTCAGTCGTTGTGGCACACGGGCTTAGTCGCTCTGCAGCATGTGGGATCTTCCAGGGATTGAACCAGGGATGGAACCCATGTCCCCTGCATTGGTAGGCGGATTCTTAACCACTGTGCCACCAGGGAAGTCCCCATAAGATGAATTTTAATGATAGGAATATTTATTCCGCTGAACGTATCATGCTTTTCTTCATTTGTAACCTGTAGTACAAATCAGGCTGTGATGAACATCTCGGTGCTAAAAATTTCTGTGTTGATGATGATTTCCTTAGGATCTATTTCCAGGTGTGGGGTTATTAGATCAAAGATTACAGTCATTTAAAAGATTTCAATATGTGGCTGAAGTGCTTTCCAAAGAGAGTACCTGAGTTTCTTCTGTCTTTCCCCCGGCCCAGGGCCGTGTGCCCTTTTCACATTTGTACCTGTTATCTAAGGTAAAATCTTTTTCTGTAAGTTTTTTACTAATTGCATTTTCGTTTTTGGTAGTTAAGGGTCTAGTTTCTTTTTCGCCTTTTGACATTGTAACATTTTACTTAGTAAGTTACGTGTGTTTCTATATTAAAGATTTCTTAGTTTTTTGCTATATTTCCTGCAAATGTATTTCTGGCCTGTTGTTTGCCTTTAGTTTTGTTTTTACAGATTTTTCCCCATGGTCTTTTCTTTTCCTTTGCAATTTCTATTACTTAGAAAGTTTATAACTTCAGTAAAACCTCACGATCACACGTCCCGCCCAAATGGAAATTCAGGTAGAATTCATTTGGTTGAGTCCGAGAAGAGTCTAAGAAGAGTCTCGTCTTCCTTGTGTACAGGGTGTGTGTGTTAACCCAGATCACTGCCACCAGTCTGGAAATCCCAACCAGGACCAGGCATCGGCCCCATGGATACTTAAGCCAGAGTGGACACCTGTCTCCAGGTGGTGCCAGCCTGGACCAGACAGAGCTGCCTCACCAGCCAGTTAGCCGTTCTTGGCGTGCACCTTGCAATGAGGAAGCCCCGTGTCTTGTGCACTTTAACCTTTGGGACCGTCCTTGTTGAGATACGGCTGGTTTTACTGCGCTGATAAGAGCCAACATTTATTTAGTGCTTATCCTGTTCCAGGCCTCGTGTTAAGTACTTAACATGCCTTATCTCGTTCAGTCTCAAAATCTCTGAGGCGTGATCCCCACCTTATCATAGAGAGGCTGAGCCTCAGCTGAGTAACTTGCCCGAGTCACAAAGCCGCTAAGGGACTGAACTGACACTGGATTTTCTCGCCTGCCTGTTTTTATGCACAGGGCTTTGGGCCATTTTGGTGCTGTTTAACCCTATTTGGATCACAGATCCTTTCAAAAATCTGATGAAAGCTTTGGGTTCTCTCCCCAGAAAATGCACAGAATTTTACAGACAAGTTCACGGGTGTTTGAGGACTTTACGAAGCCCGGCTGTGCACCTGTGCCCCACCTGATTTCTGGGGACCCTTCCTGTTCCTGGCTGTCTGGGAAGGGGGCTGGGTGAACCTGGGAAGCTGAAAGTGGTGTCATGGCTGCGGGTGGTAGTGCCCTTTGACCTCTGCTTCTCCTCTAGGATGGCCGTCGTTCCCATCGTCATCAGCCTGACCCTGACCACACTGCTGGGCAACGCCATCGCCTTCGCCACCGGAGTGCTGTACGGACTGTCTGCTCTGGGCAAGAAGTGCGTCTGCTGGTCCCAGCCCCCGGGGGTGGGGGATCTTTACTTCCTGCCTTCTGAAGTCTCGCAGGGAGGAGAGGGCTGGGAGTGGCCCCCGTCATTCTGTTGTGGAAACGGAAGCACAGAGGCTGTCAGTGACCCCCATCCATGTCTCTAGGGTGTCCGAGCTCTAGGGAGTGAGAGCAGGAGGATTCACGGGACTCCCTGGTGGCCCCGTCGTGCCTCGTCACAGCCTGTAGCAGGGGTGGCAGAGGCACGGCTACTGAGAGCCTCTTCCCATCGGGGCCCACACCTGGCTCCACGGTCAGCATTCACCCTCTCTCGCGGAGCCCAGACTGAGAACCCGAACCCTCAGGCCAGCATCCCAGGCAGCCTTTGTCATGCTTAGAGGTGACAAGATGTGTCTCTGCCATCGTAGCAGTAGGGTCTCTGCCTGGGGAAACTGGAGGGCCCGCTAGGCTCTGTCTGCGGGCCACACCTGGGTCACAGGTCAGGAATGGGGCGGAGGCTGGGAGGGCTGTGTGTCTGGGGTCCGACCCCATGCGGCGCTGACTGGCTCTCTCCCCAGGGGCGACGCGATCTCCTACGCCAGGATCCAGCAGCAGAAGCAGCAGGCGGACGAGGAGAAGCTCACGGACACCCTGGAGGGGGAGCTGTGATGTGGTCGGGGGGCCTTCCCGCCCCCCCGTCGGCCCTCTGGTCTGTGTGAGCACGTCCCCGAGGCGCACTGACCCTGAGGGGCAGCCTGGAAGAGGAGCCTGTGTGTCCAGCTCCCTCAGTCCCTCTCACCTGTCCCCGCACCTGGAGTCCTCCTCTGTCTGCCCCTCCCCCAGATTGGCATCACCCCAAGCCAGGCGCCGAGGGGCTGGGGTGAGGGCTCTGAGGGCCTTGGCCAGCATCGAGGGGATGGGAGGTGGCGGCAGGCAGCGGGGGCCTCGGGGTGATCCAGGCCTCGGGGCGTGAGGCCGCGCGGAGCCTGCAGAACTCTGCAGACGGCCCGCCTGACCCCACTCTTCCCAGCTCGCGTGGCCTGCCGGCAAGAGGCCCCTGGGTGGGTTTCCAGGCTTACACAGCTGGCGGGACCCCTGAGACCTGCTGAAGGCCCATGAGGAGCTGCTTTTGGAGACTTTGGTCCCGTCTCGAGGTGGGAGGTCCATCAGCCCAGGCCTGGGCATTGGCCACAGTGGCCTCCTCTCAGCCCTCCAGGCAGGAGAGCATCCTGTAAGCTGAGCCACCTGGGCTGCCTCTGTCCTCCTGTCATCAGGGCGGAGCGGTGTCCTGCTGCCCACACCCCCTGCCACTCTGTTCTCCATGGGAGCCCACAGCGCTCCCGACCCGCGATGGCAGCCCAGGTAGTGACCCAGCCGCTGGTCGGGGTGTGCTCCCTCCCCCGGTTCCCGGGAAGCTTGGACTAGCACAGAACCAGGACACTTCCCGTGGGCCTGGCCAGCCCTAGGTTCTCCCCATCCCCCAGGCCCCGGTGCTAAGGACGTGCGGAGGGCAGCCTCTCCCCTGCCCCGCGGGGCTGCCCGTCCACCTCTCTGGTGTGGACCTGCTGACCCCACCCCCTGCCCTGTCCTCAGGGAGCTTCCTGCCTTTGGAGAGCTGGGCAGAGGCTAGAGCCGCCCCTGCTCCCACCGCGAGCTGCCCCACTGCGCTGGGTGCCAGGCCACCAGGGAGCGGGGCCTGTGTGGACGTGCGCGTCATCTCTCCAGCCTCCCTCCGTGCGCCGTCCCTTCCTTCCGCCCTGCCCACCAGCCGCTCTGGTTGCTGGACTGGTTTCAGCCATTGGCGTGTGTGACAGGCCTGGCCCGCCCGGGTGGCTTGGGGCTCAGCTCCTGCCCCTCCCGGGACCCCAGGCTGGGCCTGCTCTGGGCGCCCAGAGCCCAGGGGCCAGCTCCTGCTCTGTGGATCCAGCCCCAGGGCTGCGCCCCGGTCTTTACTTCCCAGAGGGACTTTTCATCTCGGGGATTTGTCAGTGTTTGAGGCTGGGAGGGCAGGCACTGTCCTGGGCACAGCAGCGTCCCCCAGCAGCTGTCCAGGGAGCCTGGCACGTGCCTTCGGGGTCCTCCAGGACCAATTTCCTCAGGCCAGCACTGGGTTCAAAGGGCTGTGGGCTGTAGGTCTCTCCAGGCCAGCAGGGTGTGTGCGTGTGTGTTTGTGTGTCTCTCTCTCCTGCGTGTGCCGTGAATGAGGCCTGTCTACCTCCCAGGAGGAGCAAGGGCCCTGCCTGCCCCTCCTGGCTCATTCTTACCCAGGAAGTGGGACTCCGGGGTCACTCCTACCCCTGCCTCCGGGGCCTTGCTGGCGGGGGTCTTCTTGCTGCAGGAGGAGAAGGGCTGGCTGTGTGTTGAGGAAGCTTGCGCTTCTGCCCTGTGAGGAAGTTGGGTGGGCCCTCCAAGCCCTCGGTCACAGGCCAGAGTGGGCAGGTCACTTGACGAGGTTCCAAATGAGTGTATCCGAGCAGCCCTGGAGCTGCGATCCTGTCTCCCAGTCGGGGGCGGGTCCCGCCTTGCCGGGTGGTGGAAGGGCGGGGCTGCCAGGGCCCTCTCCCTCCTCTGCGGCCCTGGGCTCTGTTCTCTCCTGGTCCTTGTTTACTCTCAGTGTTTGGCTTGCATTTTGAGCAATAAAGCCTGGTAGCGGTTTGTATGGTCTCTCACGTGGTCCGCCTGTTACCGGCTCCCTCCGGGACACTAAGTAAGCGGTAGGGATGCCCCGCCCCTACACCGGCTGAGCAGGGGCCAGCCCCGGGAGTAACTGCCACGGTATCGAGGTCCCCTGTGCTGCTGGCCCTGTGCCGGCCTGCTCCCAGCATCTCAGACAAGGACGGTGGCTTGGCCGAGCTCGCACAGCTAGGGGGGGCTGGAACCCCAAGGCCGGGGGCCCGCGGCCCTCGCCTCTTCCTTCTGCCTGGCTGTGGGCAGCTTGGGGCCGTAGAGAGGTGGCCTGGAGCAGCAGGCCCTGGCGACCTCGGCTGAGAAGTTGGGTCCAGCCTGGCTGCTGGGGGAGCTCCCCCACCTGGAGTAAACCCCACTCCTTCCTCTCCTGGGCCGTGGCCCGATTTATTTGTATAAATAGGGTGAACACCGCTTGAACTCGAGTGCTTCCTGTTCCCAGAAGGCGGGTGGGTGTATGAGGGAGTGTCCACGCTGGGTCCTGGCCTTTGGGGGTCCAGGACGGTCCCTGCGGTGTCCATAGGCCTCACAGGCCCAGGTTTCTGTCTTGGTCCCCAAAGCCAAGGGGCTCAATGGCCGCCAGGTGATCAGAGCAGGAGGAGGGCTGACGTCCCTGTGCGGAGCCGCTCCACCGCCAGCAGCCCTGTGTGTCCTCGGCGTGGCCCTCCACGCCTGAGTGAGCACTAGGCCCGAGGTCGCCCAACAAGGCCTTGGCCCCGGGGCCACGTGGCTGCCCCCTCCGTCGGTGGGTCTGGCCGATGAGTGGGTGACGCTGGGGCCACCTGAGCCAGGGCCGAGGCTGGACGGGGTGCTGCCTGCCCAGAGCTGGTGTGTGTGCCGTGCCCTGAGGCCTCTGGCCGGTCCTCCTGTGCCCTGGCTGGTGGCGGGTTGACACCGCCTCCTGGACGTGGGGTGCAGGTTTGGGGCCCCGACACGCTCCACCACCCAGTGGTTTGGCCCTCAACGGCGGGGGCCCCGCCCTAGCGTCGGAAGGACCTCCTACTGCTGCGGAAGAAGGACTCGATCTGCTCCAGTGACCGGCCCTTGGTCTCGGGCACACAGCAGCCTGTGAAGGCCAGGTTCACGGAACACACGGCGGCAAAGAAGAAGAAAGGCGCCTGCAGGCCGAAGGCGTTCTGGGGGAGAAGAGGGGCTCCGGGTCACAGGGGAACACTAAAGGCCCTTCGCCCCAGCACCAGCTTTGTGGCCCTGCAGGCATCAGCCAGCCTGGGGAGCAGGCCTTCATCTCGTTTCCCTGCTTGGACCACCCCCGGGTTCCCCACCGTCTCCAGCGTGAAATCCAGGTGCCTCGGCAGGGCATCCGAGTCCTTGAGGGGTGCAGGCAGCCTTCCTCTGTGCTGGGCCCAGGACTGACTGCTAGCCGGAGCCCACCCTGCCCCAGACACCGGCCTCTCTCCTTGGTCCCAGTGCCCACTTCTCATTTTCAGCTGTCCCACATGCCCGCTTGCAGCAGGCCTGCCACCACAGCGTGGCTGACCTGCTCGGGGCGCCCCCAGCCCTGCCCTGACCCACTGACTGCACCAGGCTAGGCCCCATCCAAGCTGTCCCCATCAGATTCTCCCACTTGGGAGTTGGGAGCTGGAACCTGGAGGTTGTGGTTGGCTTCAGGGCCTGCTGGGAGTTTGAACCAAGAGGCTGGGGGAAGGGGAAGGGGATGGGGAAGCATTCGATGGAGAGACCCAAACTGCCCACCCAGACAGAAGGCCCAGATACCCTGGAGGGTGACAGGCAGGGCAGGTGGGTGTGGCTCTCTGGACTTGGGTCCCACCCTGGCCTGGGAGGTCCACCACCTGACTTCTCCCAACAGTTCCCTGAGCTGAGTCTGTTCGCTGAAATGGATGTTGTCACTTGACGGCCCTTGGCCTCGGCGTGAAGGGGGTGTGTGCTAAGGCTGAGGGGACACGCGGAGAAGCCTCAGCACGGCCCTCGGCACTGGCCAGAGAGGCCCCAGGTCCCCGGGGCAGAGCACTCACCACCACCAGCAGGAAGGACTTGGTGAGGGCAAAGGCGGTGAGCCAGCTGACGAGCACGCAGAGCCCCGAGGCCACGCCGCGGGCCCGCAGGGGCAGGATCTCGGACATGAGGAGCCAGGTGATGGGCCCCCAGCCCATGGCGTAGCCTGCCGGAAGTGGGGAGGGGCGGGCTCAGAGCCCATTTGTCGGGGCGGGGGCGGGGGGGGGGGAGAAGGCCTCTCGTGTCTCCCTGGAGCTGCTGAGGGACGGCTCCCCAACCTCCAGGACGGCAGTGACACCGCCCACAACACCGGCGCGTCCCGGCACCTCACACCCAAGACAGCCCCGTCCCCAGACCCCGTAGAGCACGGCCACACCTACCCATGATGAAGAGCATGGTGGCCAGCAGGGGCACTAGGGTGAGGTAGCTGGTGGGCGTGGCCAGGGGCTGCTCTGTGCCTCCCAGGGGCACACTCTCCAGGCCCATGGTGCTGTTGGGGGTCAGAGGCTTTGGACCGAAATGGACGTACAGCCCCAGTGTCAGGTTGGCAGCAAACATGCTGGCCGCTGTGGACAGACAGGTGGCCCTCGGGGGGCCGGGACCCTCTGAGCCAGCACCCCTCAGCGCCCTGTACCCCGTGTGGCCCAGTCCCCTTCAGCCCGCCTGTGACTGGAGGCTTCTTCCTGCAGGGCAGCCGGCTCCCACCCAGCCCGCGCTTGGGCTCCCGCCACACCCAGCATGTGTGTCATCGTCAGCTCATTTGCTCCCATGAGCCCCAGCAGACCTTTCTGGATGCCTGGGCCCTCGCCTGTTGCTGGGGAGACGCTGGGGAGACGGAGGCCACCAGGGCAGGTCTGACCCAGGCCCCCCTGGCGCTCCCACCGCGAGGGCTGGCAAGACACGTGGTAGCTGCTGAAGGAGTGAATGAGTGCCGGTGAGCAGCCTGTGCTCACCTGAGACAAAGAGCAGAGCCTTGCGGCCGGCCAGGTCCATGGTGAGGGCAGCAATCAGCACGGACAGGAGCCGCACAGCTCCCACGATGGCTGCGTCATCCTCAGGGGGCTGCAAGGAGGAAGCCCCCGGGGCTGAGGGACCCCAGCCTGCTGTTCCTCCCCGCCCCACCGCCCCCGCCAAGGCTCTGCAGGGACAGGCCCCAGGCTCGGCTGCTTTGTGCCAGGCGTTTCGCTGGTCACCCAGCCTGGCCCGTGGGGCCTTTGCAGGCAGGGGCACAACTGCTGTGCCCACCACCAAGCCCAGGGCTGGCACCGGATCCAGGCATAACAACAACCTGTGGAACCGTGCTGTCGCTCATCTTCAGGCCTCATCTTCCTCTGAGCCCCAGGAAGGGTGGATGAAGCCATGCTGGCTTCGCAGAGGAGGAAGCTGAGGTTTGGAGGGGAGGTACTTCCTCAGTGGGTGGCAGATACTCTGAACCTGGGATCTGTGGCTCCCAGGGGGTCTATGCTTCTATAGAGCTGGTTTTCCTTGTAATTCTGCCTATCTTATTTTAAAACATGCAAGCTTTGTTTACCAACGTTCCTCTGAGAACAGGCGGTTGGCCCAGAAGCAGTTAAGAGACGCTGGTGTCTGCGCGTGTGCGTGCACCCCAGACCCCGGCACAGAGCAGATGCTCCGCAGGGGTGCCCTCCCCGGATCTGGGGGCGGAACGGGTGGTGTGGGGCCGGGCTCTCACCAGCAGGACGGCAGTGCTGTCGAAGATGGACTGCAGGTAGACGAGGATGGGCGTGATGCCCGTCAGTTGCTGCAGGAAGCGCATCAGCAAGGCGATGACGATGGGGCGGTACATGTGGGGGTCCCGGGCCTCGGCCCACGACAGGTGGCTGCTCTGGAGACACGAGGCTGTCGCTGAGGGGGCTGTGCCCACCCCTCCGGCTGGCACCAACCTGCCCTGGGCTGCATGGAGCTGGGTAGGAGGCTCCCCTCTTCCCTCCTCCGGGAAAGATCCCCAGCACTGAGGCAACCCTGGCTCTGGGGACAGGCCCGGGGACCCCTGCGTGGACCCAGGCTCTTGGATCAGTGGGTGGGCCAAGGCAGACTCCTGCTTGTCAGTATCGCCGGGCCCCCAGGCATCCACTGCACGGCGCGTGCGCCCTGGGCCAGGGGCCACGACATCCCACCCCCCCACCCCTTGTTCCTAGAGGTGGGAACTGCTCTTATCCCTGTTCTCCAGGAAAAGCAACTGAGGCTTGTGACGGCCTAGTGAATGGCCACAGCCCCACAGTGCTGTAGGCGCCCACCCCTCCCACACCTGTCTCCGGACGTTGTCCTGGATCTGCTCGAACTCCCAGCGGATGTCAGCGTCAGCCCCTCGCAGCCAGGCCAGTGCCTGCAGCGCCTCCGAGTCCCTGCCCCTCGAGAGCAGGAAGCGAGGTGAGTTGGGCATGAAGCCGAGCAGCAGAATCATGACAAGCACAGGCCCCTCCCCGGCCACGGCCAGCCAGCGCCACGGCAGCAGCAGGCCTGGGCACAAGGAGCGGGTGAGGAGCTGGGGCTGCGCCGGGCCCAGAACCCCTCCCACCGGGGCCTCTGAGCAGCCTCATTTGCCCTCAGGTGTGAGTCCCAGGGCCACCTCCTACAGGAAGCCTACCCTGGTTGCTCCAGGCCTCTGTGGTCTCAATCAAGAGGGGCCACAGGGACTGCCTGGCCCCTGGCACAGGGCCCAGGTCCTCGGAGGGTCTCAAGGGCCACGGTAAGGTCATGGAGGAGTAGCCTGAGCAGCAAGGTCCTGGGGCCTCTACCGCCAAACCCCCACCCCACCTCAGCTGGCTGCACTCTGATCACTTTTCTCTATGGTCTTCCCACCTAAGACTATTTGACAGAAAACATTCTGCTGTTAAAAGACAGTTTAAAGACTGCCAGCCCAAGAGAAGCTCTCCCTGCCCAGTTAGGGGTGGGACCTCGTGACCAGAGAGGCGCAGGGAATTGCCTGGAGGCACACAGCATGAAGGCAGCTGTGCCTCCGGCCTCCCAGCATGGAATCCGTTTGGGGGCACGTTCATCCCTTCCCAGCCCCGGCTGCTCAGCGGCACCCCGTCACCCCCCGGCCTGCACACGGGGGAGGCGCCTAGAGCACGTGTGGATGATACTTGCCAAGGGCGTAGAGAGACAGTGATCCAAACACTGCCATGAGCTGGGGTGTGGCACCTAGGGCCCCACGGACGCCTGCGGGAGCAATCTCAGACACGTACACCTGCAAGACACATCCCCCCCCCCCCACCCCGGCCTCCGCTGAGAACACAGGTGCCCGGGCCCGGCCGAGGTAGCACACGTGGCCCGGTGAGCCGTGGGGAGCAGGGAGCGGGGGCTTCCAGCGGGGTTCTCTTCCGCATCGTGACTCACGGTGTGGCCTCCCTTGGGCCTCAGTTGCCCTGCCGAGTGGGCAGAAGCACTCAGCTCTGACGTGGGGGCGTGAGGCTGGGAATTGGGAGGCCCAAGGGCACCCGGACTCTGGCCTCTGCTCCTTCAGGGGCCTTCGTCCCATGCCGGGCTTGCCCAGCCCCCGAGTGGGTGTGTGGAATGGTGGGTATGACGAGGGGGGTCCCAGGAAGGGCGCAGGACAGGGACTTCCCTTTCTTGTTGTGTTGCTCAATGTGGATTTTCTCTGATTGAGCAATGTGTCAGGACTCAGGAAGTCTGGGGAGTCCAGAGTTGGGGGCGGCTTGGGACTGGTGTCAGATTCCCCCCAGATTAGCTGCCCTGGTGGGGCTGAGCTGGGGCTCCCTGGCAAACATATCCCTGTTGACCAGGGGGCTCCGAGGCCAGGAGGCCTCAGCTGATGGCGAGGCAGTGAGGGGACCGGGGTGGGCAGTCCTGGCCTTACCGGGATGCAGGCAGCCGTGAGGCCCCCAGCGAAGCCCGTCAGCGTCCTCCCCAGGAGCAACATCCAGAGGCCGTGGGCGCCCGCCATGAGCGCGTAGCCGGCCGCCGAGGGCACAGCCGAGCACATAATGCTCAGCTTCCGGCCCAGGAGGTCGTTGAGCACCATGGCGCTGAGGCCCCCGGCCGCCGCACCCAAGGTGAACACGGACTGCGGGGAAAGGGCGCGGGGCCCTGTCAGAGCCCAGAGGCAGCTGCTCTTCCAGGCTGTCCCAGGAGCCTGGGCTGCCGGACTCGGGCCCTGAATGGTAGTGAGCCTCCTGTCTCCAGAGGGGTACAAGCAGCATGCGGACAGCTGTTCGTTAGGGATGCCACAACAGCGGTCTGCAGTGGCTCTGTCCAGCCTGATGTTTAAATGTCTAGCACTGTGATAGAGCAGGCAGGAGAACTCTGTGACTTGAAGCCCTTGGGATTTTAAGATTTGGGGGTTCTCGGATTCCCTGTCGAGCGTACCAGGTTGGATCCGGTCAGTGACCTGGGCACGGTGCTCGGCCTGTCTGAGCCTCAGCGGTAGCACCCACCTCATAGGGTTGGCCCTGGAGTAAACCGGCTCTCATGGCAGGTGCCTAGCACAGGCCCGGCACATGCTAGGTGTGCAGTCTGCATTGGGTATTATTATCTTAGCTAACGTGTTGTGGTTGTAAATCTGAGGCCGCTAAGATTGCTATTCTAGAATCTTGGGACTCTTGGGGCCTGTGCTCTTCCTACTTACATGCCCACCATCTATCCTGGGACCCTCTGTGCTCCAGCAGTGCTTTTTCCATTAGTAGCTGATTCTCCTGCCACCCCTCATCCAGGGAGGTGTCCTCTCTGCTATGACAGCCCAGCTCTGGGTGGGGGGATCTGGGGAGCCCTCAGCCCCACTGGGTGGAGACCTTAAGGGACACCTCCCCACCTGCTCCTTCCTTTCTCCATCAGCTTTCACTTCCTCCTCCTATTTCACAGCCATTATCTGGCCTCACTCCACCCCACCCCCACCCCAGCCTGGAGAGGGTGGGGGAGGGGGCAGACCAGGGCCCTGGAGGGGGTCCCAAGGCTGACCTTTGGGGGGTTCCTAGCTTGGGACGGAGCTCAGTGCGTCCCTGCCCCTCCTGCCCTGCCCCCCTCCAGCTCAGAGCATGGCTCTTACCCCGAACCAGGATGCCTGGGTTTTGGTCAGACTCAGGTTTGGATCCAAGGAGTGCTCCAGGGCTGGGATGACAGGGGACGTGTAGACCAGGGCATACCCGAAGCTGAAATTGCCCAGCACGGCAGCGAAGGTAGCTAGGAACACCCTCTTGTTCTGCAGGGCCCTGGTGCATGGGGGGTGCAGAGCAGTCATTATCTCGGAGTCCCTCCTCGCCTAACTGCTTCCTGTCCTGAGCACGGTGGCCACCCGCTCCGAGGGCCGTGCTGGGGACAGCTGGGTCAAGAGCTGGTCAGACTGGCACCTCCCAGGCCTGAGCACCAGCTCCCTTGGGAAACCCCCAGGGCATGAGGACAGCCCTTGCAGCCCACTGCTGTGGCTGAGACGCAGGTGCAGAGCACTGTTCCCACAGAGGAGGCTCGGTGTCTGCCCGCAGCTTTGCCATTCAAGGCTTACCGTGTGACTTTAGGCAAGCCCCTCGCCCCCTCTGGGTCTCAGTCGCCCTGTCTCTGCCAATTGGGGGCTGGGCCCTGTACTCAGGAGGACCGGCTCCTTAAATAGGACTAGTGTGTCTGGGGCAGGAGGGAACCAGATGGCCCCTTGGTGGCCACGCACCGACAGTCAGTGGAGGCCCAAGATGGGAGCCAGCTGCCCACTGGAGGATACCAGGGCCATCCCTAGCCTCCACCCGCAGACCCTATGCCTAGAGGCTCTCACCCGAGCCGCGTCGTCTCCCTTGGTGATGGGGGCGGCTTCTCGGGGAAGGTGTCATAGTCCGGGCCCTCGGCTCCCAGCAGCGGCTCCTGCATCGCCGGCTTCTCCTGTCAGGGTGCGCCGCCGAGGGGCAGGGGCGGCTCCGGCCTGAGGCGCGTCCGGCCGCGGCTGCTGGGAGCATCCGGCTGAGCCCGCAGCTCCGCCCCCGTGACCGCGATTGGCTGCGGGGCGGCCCTGCAGAGCGGGCGCCGGCCAATGAGGCGGCCACGAGTGGTGCGGATGCTGAGGATGCGGGATGCGGGATGCGGCGCTGGGGTGGGGCGGCCGGGCTTTACCCTGGAGCCGACTCGGGTGTAGGGCGGAGGAGCCCGGACGGGGCAGCAGGGTTTTCCCTGGACGCGGCAGGCCCCTTGTGCGCCCCTGGAGGCCCCGGGGCTCGCTTAGCGGTTGGGAACCCGCACGGAGGGAGCCGCTTGAAAGTCGTGCAGGGCCTGGAGGCAGAGCCCTTCCCCATTCGTCTGTGTCCGCGTCTGGATCCAAGCTGGGTACCAGCCCTGGGGCGCAGACTGCATCCCACCCCGGGGCCCAGTTGCTATAGGCAGGAGGAAGCTGAAGCCCAGAGAGGGGCCGTGACGCGCAAAGTTCACACAGCGAACGCTTGTGGAGACGAAGGCTGTGTGCTCCGTCTTGCGCTCGACGACCTCTCTCCCTGCCACATCGCGTCTCTGAGTCACCGCTGTCCCCTTGACGCGGTGAAATCAGGTTGGCGAGTATCTGGGACAGCCGCAGCCCAGGGTGTGTGGAGTGAAGGCAGAGGGAGGAGGGGGTGGCGATTCCAGTGGGCGAGACTTGGATTTTCCCCATTTCTGATTGCAGGAGTGACTTGGGCTTGTAGCCAATCATCCAGGTAATAAGATAGCACTTAAAAATAAAAGCAGAACCTGAAAATTCCCTGGAAGCCCATTCTTTTTTTAAAAATTTACTTATTTATTTTTGGCTGTGTTGGGTCTTCGTTTCTGTGCGAGGGCTTTCTCCAGCTGCGGAGAGCGGGGGGCCACTCTTCATCGCGGTGCGCGGGCCACTCACTGTCAGGGCCTTTCCGGTTGTGGAGCACAGGCTCCAGACGCGCAGGCTCAGTAGTTGTGGCTCACGGGCCTAGTTGCTCCACAGCATGGGGGATCCTCCCAGACCAGGGCTCGAACCCTTGTCCCCTGCATTGGCAGGCAGATTCTTAACCACTGCGCCACCAGGGAAGCCCTGGAAGCCCATTCTTAAAACAAAAAAAGCACCACCGCCACCAACAAAAAACCCAACCAACCAAACAAAAACGCAAACCACACACCACACAACAAAAACAACAAAACGGAATTACTAGTTGCAGCTCTCCCTCTGGACTTTTTCAGGTGGAGGAGGCTGAATCAGACCCTATTCTGCTGAATGGATGTGCCACATATATTTTACAACCGATTCTTTGTCGTTGAACATTTGGCTTATTTCCAAATTTGAGCTCTCAAAATAGCGAAGTGTTTAAAAAAGTTGTGAGTTCTCTTTTATAATCATCAAAATGTAACCACATATATTAGAATAGAGAAAACAGAGATGTGGGAAAGCCGCATCCATTGCCAACAGCCTCACCCTGCTGGGATCTTAGTGTCTTTCCTTCCTCTCGTTTCCCCGTGTGTCTGTTTTGTGTGTTTGCCCACCGAGTGTGCATCTGATCGTGTGACCACGTCACACTGCGTTTTAAGCATTTTCTTGCTGTCAAGGGTATAGTCTTTGAACTCAGGCACACCCAGTAAGTGGTGACTCTGGCTGTCATGTTGCATCGTCCTCGTGACCATATTTTGAAAATCGAGATGTAACACGTCAAAACCGAGCAGGAGCCCGTGGGGCCTTCCCAGGACAGACTGCCCCCTCCATGTCCTCTGCCTGCCTTTTGTCTGTAGGAAAACTTTATCCATAGAATAAATTTTAATCAGAGAAGTGAAAAAATGCAGAAGCAAAGAAAAGCAAACAGGACAAAATAGTAAAGTTTAGTCATTAAACAAAGTCAAGGACCTTTAGTTCCTTCCTCAAAGGCTATGGATAATATTCTGAGTCATACCCTTTGAGCTGTTTTGCCAATACCGAAACCCCCACTAGGTGGAAAGAGTTAACTCCATGATGACCACACTGTAGCCATGACATAAGCTGCTCCATCTCCATTCCAAGAATTGCCCTCAAAGAAATGGGCACAAACCAGCCCTGGAACTGAAGATTCAACTGGGCTTAAAACAAGATGGCACTGATGAGACCACCGCAAGACCAATTTCAAGATGATTGTCGGAGCCGACCGTGCTGTTTCTGCATGTAGACCCTTCCCTTTGCCTGTACAGCCCTGAAACTCCCCTTTAAAGGCTCTGATTGGCAGGGGGAGTTGGCTTTTGGACACACAAGTCCGCCTTCTCCCCCAGGTTGCTGGCCTCCTGTATGAAGCAATCTTTCCTTTCCTACCAACACCTGTTTCTTGAGTATTGGCTTTCAAGCTTCGAGCAGCCAGACCTGAGCTCCGTAACGTCTTAAAGGTGCAGCTCAATGAATAAAATTCTGTGCGCACCCAGGAGTCACGGCTCAGATCAAGAAAGAAGCTTCTGATCACCCCCAGAAAATCCCAAGTATTCCTTCCCAGTCATGCCCACCCTCCTGAGGTCCCGTCACTCTGATTTCTGTCATTGTGGATTAGATTTTCCCGCCCTTGAACCTCTTGAATGGAATCCTGCTCTTGTTTCTGGCTTTTTTTTTTTTTTTTCCCTTTAAAGTCAGCTTTATTGAGGGACAATCTACACACCGTAAAATGAACCCATTTTAAGTGTGTAGATGGATGAGTGTTGACAGCTGTATCACGCAGCGGCCCCCCAATCAAGGCATAGAACATTTCCATCCTCCAAGAAGTATATCGGTGCCCCTTCCCGGTCAATACTCCTCCCCCATCCCTAAGAAACCACTAATCATCTTTCTGTGACTGTACATTAATCTCTCCTAGAGTTTCATAGAAAGAGAACCATATATTAAGTGCTTTTTTCTGGCTTCTTTTACTCAGTACATCTATGAGTTTCATCCGTGCTGTGTCTTCTAGTGGCTTGTTCTCTTTTTGTCGCTGTGCGTGTTAAGTTCCATCCTTTGATGGGTGGTTAGGTTTCATGAAGCTCGGGGTGAGCCACCCCCAAATGTGCCAAGGTGGCAGATTGATTATGCTGAATTAAAGTTACTTGAGAAAAGTGGAGGCAAGAAGGGCACTCTGACCCTCCTCTCTGTCCCCCTGAAAGCAGGAAATAAATCTCCCATGTGGAATATACCCTTCCTGCACCAGGAGGTAGAGAGACATCCTTATCACCAGAGATGGGGAATTCCAGGCAAGAAGGCTGTGTAACAAACTCTGCCTAGTTTCTTCGCTAATGAGTACCCACACCTAAGTTTCTTTGTCTTGTCAGTTCTTCACACATTTGTTGTTTCTTTGTCTAAAAAGCATAAAAGCTGCCTGCTTTGGTCATTTCTTTGGGGCCCATATCTATGAGACCTCTGCATGTAGGAAATTCAATTTTTTTTTTTTTTTCCTTCTGTTAATCTGTCTTGTGTCAATTTAACTATCCTGGACAGGCTGTTTTCAGTTTTGGGCTAAAAGAATAAAGCTGGTATGACTCTCCTCGTTCATAATCCTGTCTTACCGGCTTTTTAAGGTCCTTGAGTGGACGAACCTGGATTTGCTCTTGAACCTTCTGTCATGGGCATTAAGGTTTCACACCTTTTTGCTTTTAAAATTAGCAGTGTGATAAACATCTTTGCCCTTAAGGGATAATTTCCTTCAGCAAAGATCATTTCTGTGGTCCTCAGGCCTCTGAACCCTCCTATCTTCTCTCCTGCCCACTCTCATCTGGGTCAGCCCCAGAGGGGCTGCTCTGGAACCTGGCCTCTGGGGGTGGGGTGGGACTATCCCCCCTCTCCCTCCCACCCTGCACCTGGCACAGCATGGGCACACCTCCAATGCCAGGAGACCCCTTGCTGGCTTGAATTTAGAGCCTGCCCTTCTTCCTTCGCCTCCCCCAGGCCCCATGCGGAAGCTTAGCGGCAGCGGGAAGCCCTGGTCTGGGAGTTGAGGAACCTGTTTCTGCTGGGCCTGGGGAAAGCCCTGGACACACCCACGTGGGGGCTGGGGCCCTCACTTCCCCACCTCGCAGCTCCAGCCACTCCTTGGGGGAAGCCCCAGAGGGGGTGGTTTCTTTAGCAGAAAGAGCCCGTAGTTGATCCATTCAGGCTGTCACTCACTGGTGTCTGTCCCTGGGGAATCTGGCAGCTCCGGGGCAGCCCTCTCCCAGGACATGGGAGCCCCAATGGCTGGAAGGTAAATGTCCTGAGAACTGCCTGGGTTGGGGTTGGGAAGGGGCTGGGCAGAGACCACACCCCGTCTCCTGGACCTTGCTGGCTGATCTAGGGCATTGGAGCTTAAGTGACCTAGTCCAAACTCTGTCCCTGTACAGAAGAGGAGCCTAAGAATAGGGTCTCAGGCTGCCAGGACCCTCTCTGCCAAGCTCTGGGGCTTCTTGGGAGCCACTTCCTTTACTGAGCCTCATTTTTCTCATCTGTAAGATGGATGTAACCTGGTGCCCACTTCCTTAGCTGCCGTGTGGGCAGAGAGCATCTGGGAGCCTTGATACAAATCCTCCTGCAGTTCTAGTCCCTCCAGACGAGGCTGCTGGCTTTCAACTGCCCCAGAAACTAGCCTAGCTGCATTCCAGACCCCCTGGCGCAGGGGAAAAGGTCCTGACTTCCAGCCCCCGTCATCTCAAGGGAGAAGGTGAGGAGGCTGGAAGGAATGCCAGCGGCCCAGGGGCTGTCTCATCTGGTCCTTATCCTCCCAGGGTGGTCTTCGGCATCTCCATTTCACAGAGGAAAAAGTCAAGGCTCAGGGAGTCACTGCCCAGGGTCGCCTCTGGGGCACCTCTTGGCCCCTGGCTCCTGCTGTGTCTGGGGGGCTTCCCGAGGGAGAGGGATGGGACAGGCGGTGGGTGGGTGGTGGGCCCTTCCCAAACGGAGTCCTGTCCCTCACTTCCGTCTCACAGATGGGCCAGCCAGGGCCCCCCGGTGGGAAGGTCTCTGACACCCAGCTGCCTGGTGCAACCGCCATCCCTGACCCCGAGGACTAGGACCTGGTGCCCTCCCTGACCCTGGCTGTGGCTCTGGTTCTGTTGTTCCCCCTGTTATCGGCCTGGCTGGTATGGGACAGGGCCCTCCGAGGTTTTTGTTCATGTGGGCTCCCAAGCAGGGGGTGTGGGTATCCCTGGGGCGGGAGTGGCACCGGCCCCCCCAGCCACACCCTGGAACAAATCCTGGGGCCAGCCGCTCAGCCCTTGCCCGTGGCAGCCCCAGTGGGACCCCAGGAGGCCCCCAACTCCCTCCCACTGGAGGGCAGGAACCCCGATGAGCCCTGGACTCTGAAGCAGAAAGCCGCTGCTGGAGCCTCACGTCTGGGGACGGCCAGAGAAGGTGGGCTAAGGGCCTGGGGCAGGCGAGAGTGCCCAGGCAGCTGGGCCTCAAAAGCATCCCGTCCTGGCTGGCTGCAGGGTGTGGCGGGGTCCCCATCCTTGTACCGCCATCCTGAATGTTGCAGATAAAGCCAGGTGACCTCTGGGTATTGGTGGAATGAATCAGAACGAGTCGGGGGCTCTGCCCATGCCGGGCCGTGTGATGGTGGACAAGGCCCTTCTCCATCCCAAACCTCGGTTTCCCAGTCATCAAATGAGGATGGCAATACCTACTTCGGGGCATCGTTGGGAGGCCCCCCAGTAGGTAGGCATTCTGTGGTCACCTCCGCAGCACACAGTCTCCCTTCGTGTCCGTCCCTCTCCCTCCTCCTGGAACCCAGAAAACCCTTGGAGGAAGCCCCGCACCCTGCCCAGGGCTGAGGCCAGTCAGAGACGGGATGCGCTGGTCTTGGCCGCCACCTGGTGGCTGAAGTCAGAACTACACCATCCCTTTGGCGTTCCCATCAGGGCAGAGGAAGTGAAGGTGTTTGTTTTATTTTTTAAATTTTGAGATTGTGGATAAGCACAAATCGGATTACGTGGAGAAAACTTCTTTTACCATTTGCTATTTATCTTCTTTCCCTCTATTTCCATATCTATAATCTCCTTACCAAAAAAGCATCAGGCCGAAGGCGGAGGGAGTGGGGGAGAACTCTGAGCAAGGCGGGGGGGGGGGGGGGGGGGGGGGGGGGGGGGGGGGGGTGGTCTGCCCAGGGTCACCGGAGCCTTCCTGCCCCACAGTGGCCCCTTCTTGGGCCTTGACAAAGGAAGATGTGCTTTTTTTGAGGCTGGGAGGGTCGTGGAGATCTTCAGGTCAGGGCTGGAGGCCCCAGGATCCTCCAGGATCCACTGGACAAATACTTATCAAGAGCCCTCCTGAGGGGCTATCCTCTGTCCTCCGGGGAGCAGGGAAGGGAGGAGAAGCCCCTCTGGGCCTCGCCCGAGGCCTCAGCCTTGCCCACTGCCCGACACGGGGTGAGGGCAGATGTGTGCGGCCCCTTGTTTGTATCTCTGCCCAGCGCCGAAGAAAATGCGTGTGGCTTCCGTCGCGGTTCCAGCAGCCCCTCACCGCATCCGGCCCAGCCCCTGTGGTTCTCCCAGGCTGCCGAGCCCCCTCTGTAGCGCTTGAGGCCAGCACGGGCATCTGTGTGAAGCTGGTCCAGGAAGGAATTGCACCGGCGAGGGAAATATTGTTCTGTGTAATTCAGTGACCTGTTTTGTAAACACTGTGGTTCCATTTGGGGTTTTTCCTGCCCTGTCTCCCCCCTCTTCCAGGGGTGCCGGGGCAGCCAGATGCCTGAGGTTAGGAAAGTCTGGGCTTTTGGTGGGCTGGACGTCGCCAAGGGTGACAGGATGGGCTGGGCCTGGGGTGGGCAAGCCAGAGAGGGTCCTGGCGTGGGGCTGGCAGCCTGCTCCTTGAGCCCATCGGCAGGGAGTGGCTGGGAGCCAGCAGCTCGTGTGCGACTGTGTATATGTGTTGGTGCGTATGTGTACATGCATGTCTGCGCGCACACACGTGTGCCCACGTGCCCCGCGTGTGTACGTGCACATAACGCACACGCACGTGTGGCCATCTCCGTACACGCGCCTGTGTGTACGCGTGTGTCCCCGTGTGACTCTACGTACACCGTGAACATCTGTATGTGCACGCGTGCACGTACGTGTGTGTATACATGCAGTTGTATGTGCGCACGTGTGTTTAATCCATGTGGCCTCCCTATAGGAGCCTGGGGATGGAGTGGAACTGGCCTCTTTCCTCCCAGCCTGGGCATGGGCTCGTGGGTGTTTACAAGTCAGGGTTCAAGTGGCCCCGGGGGCAGGGAGGCTTCTCCTTTGGGGAAAGAGGTTTTCCCATCGTTTCCTCCCTTTCCGGCTCTGCCCAGCTGTGTGGCCTTGGGAGAGTCCCACTGCCTGAGCCATTTCCTCATCAGTCTGCGGTGGGGTGGGGCCACACTGCCACCTCTACTCCTTTCTGCCTCCTTCCTAAAAGGGCCCCAGTTGTGTTCGGGGGGGCAACGTGCTTACCTAAACGCACAGGTCCTCCAGACGCCCTGCAGCTGGGTGCCCACGTGAGTCCGTTCTGGCCAAGGGTGTAGACAGGAGTGTCCAGGGAGGACCACCTTCCTGATTAGCGCGGCTTTGGGTCCTATCCGCTTCTTCCTGCCTGGAAGTCAGTCATGTTGCCTGGTGACTGCACCCGGGAGGTGGGAGCCCAGGCTAGGACGGTGGGCAGGGCTGAAGCGGGAGCTCGTTCTCTGGTGATGTAGAGCCTGGCCGCCTTGTTGTGAGAGCTGGTTTCCTGTGTGTTGTAGCCTCGTGCACTCCTAACCGATACAGGCCATCAACCCCCTTCTCACCTGGGGATTAAGGGGCCTGGAGCCTGAAGTGGGGGGGCTCGTGGGTGCGCTTCAGAGCTAGGCATCCTCATCCCTCGGCCCTGAGAGGGCCACTGGGGACTAGTCCTCAGGGGCATTCAGGTGCCTCTTGGGAGGAGAAGGACGAGAAGACAAGGACAGCCCGGCCTAACTTCCCAGTGGGAGGCGGGCACCTCCAGGGCCCTCGTCGGAGACCAAGTGCAGCTTTGGCACCATGGGGCCTGCTCCCGCCCTGTGTCCTCTGCAAGGTAAAGGTTAAAGAGACGGGAATGAGGTGACAGGTGGAAGCCCCCTCCCCCTCCCAAGGAGACGGGACTGGCACAGACAGTAGGTGGACAGGTGGGCAGAGGGAGGGCATAGCCAGCCGTCTTTTTTCTGTACGCGGGCCTCTCACTGTTGTGGCCTCTCCCGTTGCGGAGCAACAGGCTCCGGACGCGCAGGCTCAGCGGCCATGGCTCACGGGCCCAGCCGCTCCGCGGCATGTGGGATCTTCCCGGACCGGGGCACGAACCCGCGTCCCCTGCATCGGCAGGAGGACTCTCAAGCACCGCGCCACCAGGGAAGCCCCGCCAGCCTTCTTTAGGATGTGGGGCAGCCAGTGCCGAGAGCCCAGCCCTGGCTGGACCCCCTCTGGTCTCCTTCTCACCAAAGACCTGGCCAGGACTCCCCCCAGCAGACACTTCTGGGGACCTTCTCGGGGTCTTGGCCACGCACGCCACATGTACAGGTGGGTCCTGCTTGGGACACACAAAGGCAACAGAAAAAGGGCAGGGTGAGTCTCACCGGTCAGTCCCCGTGCCGGCCGTCAGCCCCTCCTTGGGTCCCGTGATGTGGGCTGGGGTCTGATCTGACGGGGTGAAGTGGGCTCCTGCCCGCTCTGGCCTCTGTGCCGGGAAGGGTCAGACCCAGGTCCCCCCACCCCGGGCAGATGTGCAGTGACCCTGGTCCTAACCACTCTGGGGTTCACACCCCTCCCCTGCTGCCGGGACTGGCCAGGCCTGCAGGGGGTGGGGCTGGGGGCGAGCTCCGCCCGGCCAGCCTGGCGTTTCTGCCTTTTAACCGCCTTGGCCAACACCCTCTCCCGGGACTCAGCCAACTATTTCTGGGCCGCTAAGCGGCACAGCAGCTACTTCTCTCGCTCAAGTATGACATTACATTTTTTCGGATGGCTGGACCGAAAACCGGGAACTTGTTCCGGAAGTTCCCGGTTTGCAGCGTGTAAGCGACAGCCTCGCTCTGTCCTGGCCACTCCCCCGCGTCCCTCCAGCGTCCCTCCACCCAGGCTCAGAGCCCACACAGAGGCCCCCGGGCTGCAGGTGGCCCAGGAAACCTCTCCCCGGTTATTTCTGGCCCCTGTGCTGGCCCGTGGACTCCCTGCCAAAAGCAATTACTGAATTTTCATCTTGTTTTGCTGATGGCTTAGAATATGTCAGAAATGTTCTGCTGGGAGACCCGAGGGCGCTTTGGGCTGGGGCTGAGGGGTGGGTGCTTGGGAGCCCAGCAGGGGCCTGGTCCCCCCCAGGACTAGACCTTTGGGGTTCCTGGCGAGTCGGGGGAGGATGGGGGCCAGTGAGGGCTATTTATTACAGCTGTTGTGCTTCTGGAGCACAGTCTGTGTGCAGACACTGAGAATCACCCCTCTCCTTGCGGCGCAGGGGGGATTCCTCTCTTCCGAGGCTCAGAGCTGTTCTGAGACCCGGCGACGTCCCTGTCCTGGGAGGTGGCTGAGGGGGAACTCTGCCCCCTGTCTGTGGGCCGTGGGCTCACCCCGTTCTGTGGTGGGCAGGGCTGGGGGCTGGGGGGCAAGAGGAACAGGCAGGGTCTGCGCCCAGGGGTCTCCCCCTCCCCCCGGGGCTGTGCTCAGAGCCACTGACAACAGGCCAGGAGGACAGACCAGGCCTGGCCATCTCCTTTCAAGTGTCCCCGTTGCGCGGCCGTGGGATCTGCACCCAGGCCCTTCGACTCCAGCGCCTCTGCTGGGAGCACCACGCCATCCGGGGAAGGACCTTGGGCCCGCCTGACAGGCAGGCTGGGACTCTGCCGGGTGGGGCTTCGTCCAGGGCCCAGGCCACCCTCCATTTCCTCCCCCGCCCTCGGGAATGTCCACCGGCCACAGGCAGAGATCGGCTGGAAGGCGGTCGGTCGGGGCCGCAGCCGCAGCCCTGGGGGGCTCCTAATCCTGGTCTGGGAGGAGATGGGGGTGGGGGCCACTGCCTGGGGGGCGGGGGTGAACCCCGACCTCTCTGCCGGTCTCAGTGTCCACCACAGGGGTTTCCAGAAGGGAGTGTGGAGATGGGAGTCTCCAGGGAGAGGAACTCGGGCTGGGAGTTGAGCCGTGTCTGGGGGTGTGAGCACCCCGACCTCTTGGGACCTGGGTTCTTTGCACACCTCGGATGGTACCCCGCCCGGGGGGTGAGAGCTCCCTGCCCTGTGTGGAGATGGTGCCCGACCCCATTTTCCCACCAGCCCTTCTTCTCAGGGTGCACCACCCTCGCTGCCCCGGGAGGGAGGCCAGGAGGCCGAGCCCATTCTACATGCACAGGTGTGTGGACACACACGCACATATATGTACGCACGTGTGTATGTGTGTGTGCGTGCTTTAACAAAGTGCCCCCCGTCCTGTTGGACGGGCGGGCCTGGCCCCTGAGCTTTGTTACAGGTCTACACTGTCTTCAAATGCTGCTTGGTGCCCAGCTCCTGACCGGGCAGTGGGATTGGACCGGCCCTGCCCCGAGGGGGCTCCGGGTCTAGTGGGGTGAGACAGAAGCTTGGCTGGAGGGCACACAGGAAAGGGCTCCGCGCCCGGCCTGGAGCGGGGACCACGCAGGCTTCCTGGTACTGGCGGAGGGCACCTGGTGGGACCGGCCAGCGTGGGGAGGCTCTGGGGAGGGGGGCGGTGGTTCCGAGGCCCCAGGGTGGGAAGTGGCTTGGTACTGGGTGGCTGGGGGCTGCAGTCAGCCTGTGGGGAGGGGGCAGCCTTGGACACTTGGGGCTGGCCTGGGTGTGGGGCGACCCTCGTAGATGCCACGTGTGTGCCGTGTGTGCCTCTTATGTCCCCGTGTCTCCCCAGACTGGGCCTGGCTTTCAGCTGTCTGTAGCCCTGGATTGGCCTCATGTGTTTGGAATTATGGTTGCAATTTCAGGGGAAGAAGCAGATGGGGTGCCTGTCCTCAGCCGTCCCCGACCTTTGAAGGCTTCGTCTCAGAATACGCAGGATGTCTGTCTGGGGAGCGCAGCCCAGAGAAAGTCCATGACCCAGGGGGCCAGTAGAGGCCAGGGTCTCAGGGGCTGTCTGTGGTGGAAAAACTGAGGCTCCGGAGCTCACAGATTAGCTGCCCAAGGAAAGGGTTCGTCTCAGAAGACTGCCTGTCTTTCGCTTTGTCACAGCTCGAGAGAGGCATGGACATATATACGCTACCAAATGTAAGGTAGATAGCTAGTGGGAAGCAGCTGCATAGCACAGGGAGATCAGCTCGGTGCTTTGTGACCGCCTGGAGGGGTGGGATAGGGAGGGTGGGAGGGAGGGAGACGCAAGAGGGAAGGGATATGGGAACATATGTATATGTATAACTGATTCACTTTGTTATAAACAGAAACTAACACACCATTGTAAAGCAATTATACCCCAATAAAGATGTTAAAAAAAAAAAAGAAGCCTGCCTGGCTGATTCTGGCGAGAACGGAGCAGGATTTGCGTTCTCGGGCCTGAAGGATGGAGAACAGGGCCCTGTGGTCCTTAAAGGGACTGGCTGGCAGGTCTGGATGCAGTGGAGGGTTTGGACATTCTGGGAGCAGCGTAGGGGGAAGGGGCCGCTGGCTGTCTGGGTCGGACCCCCCTCTCTCTGGAACATTCCCCAGGGGCAGCCCTGGCTGTGGGCTGTGGGCGGGTTTGAGAGTGGGCTGAACGGCCCCAGGATCCCGGCCAGGCCTGGGCCTCCCTAGGCCTTCCCTGCGTCCACCAGGCGGGCGGCCTACATGCTTGAGGGCTTCCCCGCCCCTCCTGGATGGAGGTCGGGCCCCGCCCACCAGGGCAGGAGACTCAGATGAGCTGCAGTTCCCTGGCGGTCTGGGCACATCCTCTGTTGCCCCTTGGCCCTCTCACTGCCTGTGGACACGATGCTTTTCTGGGTCCAGTGCACCCTCAGTTCAAGGACGCCGCCCTGGGTCCTGAGCACACAGGTTCCCCTTCGCCTGGACTCTCCTGGGGCAACCATCTTGTGACACTTGTACTGTCTGCTGGACGGGACTTGCCAAGTGAGAAGCTCCCCAGTGCGAGGGCTGGTGTGCGTGCGCGTGCAGCCCCAGAACCCCACGGCTGGGGACCCTGAGCCTGGGCCCCCGTGGCTGCCGGGCTCTGCGCTCCATCTGTGGGTGAGGCTGGAGCCCACGGAAGCTGCTGCCCGCATCCACAGAGCGCCACGCTGCACCCTGGGACTTTGAGACGGCAAGGGCGCCCTTGGCTGCCTGGGCTCTCCCTCTTCCATAGATGTTTCATTCGTCAGAATGAAAGCGGAGTGCCTGTTGGGCCCTCGGCCGTTTCTCAGAAATGGGCCCCTCCCCGGACGTCCCCTCCAGGCATAGCTCTTCCCCTCCTTATTTCCCAAAAGTCCAGACACAGTGCCTCTGGGTCGGGAGCTCCAAGCACGGGGCCTGGCCCCTGGTGCACTTGGCACCAGGGGCTCACGTGAAGGACCCCCAGCTCTGGGTTGAGCCAGCCCCAGGCCTTTCTCCGGGCAGCTCCCAGATGACGGCTGCGGACCCCCTTGACGGTGGGAAGGCACCCCGTCCCTGGCAGCCCTGTAGAAGCGAGGGAGGCTGTCCGCACCTGAGAATCCCAGGCCCCAGAGCTTCCTCCCCTGTGTCCCGAGTGCCTGTGCTTCAGTTCGCCTACGTCCCTCCTAGGGAGGGCAGAGGGGGTTTCTGGTGATTGGGGCCCCCTGCCCTAAGGTCTTGGCATGAGGTTGGGGCAGGACTCTCACCGCCAGGGCCCCCCCCCGCGCCACACCGTTCCCCGAAGCTGGCCAGCCTGGACTGCAGCCTCGACGACCTGGAACGGGCCCCTGGCCTGCAGGAGGTTGAGCTGCAGTAGACTTGGCCTCCCCTCTGTGGGGAGCTGAAATCCTTGCTGAGGCCAGCAGGCTGGGGGTGGGGCAGCCGGCCTGGCCTCCGGGAAGGGTTCCTGGGGCCGGGCCATCCCCACAGGGCACCCTCCTGAGCTCCCGTCCACCCTGGAACGTGACAGACGTGAGAGAGGACCCAGCACCCGACCTAGAAGGTGTTTGAGAGAGATGGGGGGTGGGGGTGACACAGGAGAGACGGAAGGCGGTGTTCCCACGGGCTCTGAGCCCCCTGCTGGGCCCAGGCCTGCCCGTCAGTCACACTGGCGCCCTTGACCTCGCGCTTCCGTCGCGGCCTCTCCCCGTCAGGGCCGCCTGGGGATTCAGTGAGCTCACATCTGAGCACACCTGGCATTGCAGCCCCGTCAGCGGCTGCAGAGAGAAATACCTGTGATCGCAGGTGCTTTGGGCGGCCGTCTTGTTCACCTGCACGTTTGAACCTTTCTGCAACGTGGCCGAATGACGGGTCATTTTTTAAGAGTTAATGGGTTGCTTTGAACAAACCTAGAACTGTTGCCTACCTGTGTGTTGCTTATGTGGTAAAAAAGTAAAAATGAATCAAAACACCAGAAAGCTCCTCGTCCGTCACAGGCTGACGGGGTGGCAGCTGCTCTCAGGGCTCCGCGTCGGTGGGGTGGGGTCTGGGGGGAGGAGGGGCACGGGGGCGAGACACACACGTGGATGCAAGTCGCCCCTCAGCAATGAGTGGTGAACGCAGGGAGGGGGTCGTGGAAGGGGCAGTTTGGGAGGCCAGGGTTTTCGCCTGGTGCCGGAGGATGAGCAAGGTTTTAACAGGCAGGGAGCAGAGGAACGTGTGGAGGTGTCCAGTGCCGGGAAGCCTGTGAGCGCCCGGCCCCTCCACACCCACGTCCCCCCGCCCCCCACCCGCCCACTCACCTCCTGCGCCCCCCACTCACGCCCCCCTCCCCCCGCCTCCACGCCCATCCACTCCCCCACACCCGTCCCCCCTGGAGGCTGCAGTTTGACGGGCGGGCGGCACGGTGCCACGGGAGGTTTGGAAGCGGGGACTCAAGCCGGGGGTGGATGGTGACCTCGGCCCTGCATCTTGCTGCGTGGGGACTAGAAAAGCAGCGCTTCTCAGAGGAGGCAAGTCCTAGCCTACAGGGGCCCGTGTGCAGGATTCGGGGACAGGCTTCGCCAGTCCTCAGATCCCAGTGGTGGCTCCTGAGCAGGTAGATGGGAACCGCAGCGCAGGGCTCCAGAGGCTCGGAGCCCCCCGCAGCTGCCCCCCCGGCCACTCTGGGGCCAGCACGCCATCCTACCCCACAGACGGCACCCAGCTTGGGGTGGGGGCCCCAGAGAGGAAGCTTGCACATTCCTCCAGTTCGGGGCTCTGTCCTCCCACCGCTCCTTTGTCAGGCTGGGACGGGGGCCAGCCAGCCCCCAGGACACGCTGTCCCTTGGCCTCGCCTTCTGGAGTGGAGCCCATGCCGGGAATGAATGGCGTCTGACCCTGTGTTCCGGGCGAGGCTGGGACAGTGTCCTCAGGGTGCAGCTGTGCCCAGCTGTTCCCTGAGCGACATCTTCCACCCCCTCCCCAGCGACTCGGCTGACCAACGGACACAGGTGTTGGAGCCCTTCTGGGGACCCAAGACCCTGGGGGACAACAGGACAGAGGCCAAGACCTACTTGGCTTACCGAGTTGTGGACAAGTGCTGACGCCCTGAGCCCTCCCAGGGACATTGGGACTGAGAAGGTTTGTCTACAGCCCAGTCCACGGGGTGCCCTTTGTTTGTAGGTGCTCAGGCTTGTAAATTGGGGTTGGCCCCAGCTTCCGACGGAACAGCTCGTAAATCCCCCATCGGGACCACCGGGGTCACCAGCAGAGGGAGGCCAGTCTGCCACTGTGACCTCTTCCCTCCCTGGACCCAGAGGTACTCGGCCCAGAATCTCCCACCTGAGTCCTCGTTGGAACATTCACCTTCACCGGAACGGGGGTAAAATACAAGCTTGTGCTCAAGGCCAGCTCAGCCCCAAACCCTGGGAAGTCACAGAGCTTGCCTGGGCCTTGGGGTTCCCATGGGTCAGTGAGGTCACCGCTGCAGCTGCCTCTTAGAGGCTTGGGCACTTTAGAGGAGGGGGTCCCAGCCTTGAGACCCAGCCTGAATGGCCAGCGTGGGCCGAGGTCTCCTTGGAGATGCAGAGCCTCTGACCACGGCTGTTGGCCTCTGCGAAGGAGGTTCTGCAAACAGCCTCCACTCGCTCCCGGGCCTGCTCCCACTGGAACGTAAGTTCTCTGAGTGCAGCAATGTCACCCTTCTCATTTACTGCTGTGTCTTTAGTGCCTCAGACGGTGCCCGGCAAACAGAGGAAGCTCGGTGAATATTTGACGAATGCATGAATGAAGGGCTTCACCGATTACTGACTCATTTGTTGAGAACGACAGAGGTTAAGGGCGTAGACCCAGCAGGCAGGCTGTCCGGGTTCTGAGGTTAGAGTCCGTTACTTACTAGCTGTGTGACCTTTAGTGAGTTATGAGCACCCCAGAGCCTCAGTTTCCCCATCTGTCCCTACCAATATGGCCAGTCAAGAGCCTGTACAAACCCTCCCACAGAAAGCAGCTACACATTCTGGGTAGAACAAAAGATGTTCGTCTTGAACGCTGTCTTTTCTCTTTTTTTTGGCTGCGCCCTGAGGCTTGTGGGAATCTTAGTTCCCCGACCAGGGATCGAACGTGCGCCCTCAGCAGTGAGAGTGCAGAGTCCTGACCACCGGATTGCCAGGGACTTCCCGTAGAATGCTGCCTTGAGCTGGCTAGGAGGTGTGGAGTCCTCAAGCCAGGATGGGGAAAGTGGGGACCCAGAGAGTAGCGTCATACACTAAAGCTGGCTTTGCTCTGAGATGTGAAGGCATGAGTTCACTGCACACCACCTGACACCAAAAAGGCTGAATGCATTGTTTATTAAGCTGGGGAGAGCCACAGTTGTGAGGCCAGAAACCCCAGATCGAAGCTAACTGCGGGCCTGGCACGGAAGTTCAGTGTGACTCTCAGAGGAAGCGTTTGGGAACTGGGTGGTCCTCAGCGAGGGGTGTGACCGCCGCTGATTGGCTGACTGAAGCTGGTGGTCACCAATAGGTTGGGATAGGTTTGCAGCTGGCTTTGCAGCTGTTTGCTGGTTATGATGGCCAAAGAACAGCCTGTCTCCTCATTTTGAATTTGGAGAGTTGAGGTCTTTCTATCCTCATAGGTAAACCAGAGAATCATTGTTTTTGTTTTTGTTTGTTTGACTTCCTTTGTTCTAAGGGACAGAAGACAAAGCACAGAGGGGGCATATGTTGGGGGCCTGATAGAAGATCACCTCCATGCATCCAGGGTTCCCAAGGGCTCAACCTCAGCGTCCAGGTAAACTAGAAAACCCACCTGCCCTCTAAGTAAGGCTTTGGCCCTGCTACCTCAAGCCTTGGTGCTGAGGAGAGGAGGAATAGGTCTCTAAGAATTCATAACCGCAAGCTGGCCCTCAGGTGTGTGTGCAGCCTGAATCCATATTCCCTCGATTGTCCCCAATCCTCCAACAAGGGATTTTACTTTAAAGCCTTCTCAGACCGCCAGCACTCTCTAAAGGAACCTACCTTCGTCTCAAGCTTTAGAAACATTTCACAAAGGCCCACGGCCAATGAGCAGTTCAGAGTAAAGATTCACTACATACCCAAGAAAATAAGGCTCCATGAGTGAAAGCAGACAGAAACAATAGACAGTAGAGTCAGATTGGCAAAACTTCGGATATTAGAGCTATCAGACCCAGAAAACGAAGTGAGTATGTTTTATAGAAGAAACAAAAGGGACTTGAATACATTAGTAAAGAGCAAGCCGACGCCTAGAAGCAAAAAAATACATAATACTTGAAATTAAAAACCAAAGGATGGTTTAACAACTGCTCAGACACAGCTGAAGAGGAATTAGTAACCTGAAGGACAAGGTCAAAGAAATTAGGAAAATTGCACCTGGGAAATGTGAAAAAACATGGAGGTTGGAGTGAGAAGGTAAGCATATTGCTAATTGGAGCCCCAGAAAAGGAAGAGAGAGAGGATAGGGACAGAGGCAGTATTTGAAGAGGATTAAGGCTGAAACTGTTCCAGATCTAAGGAGAGACAGCCCCGCCCCCCCCACCCCCAAATATAAGGAGCCCAAGGAATCTCAAGCAAGATAAGAACAAGGGATCCCCACCTCTCCACTTCAGAGTGAAAATGCAGAACACCAAAGGCCAAAAGAAGACCCGAGAAAGAGTCAGAGAGGAAACACAGATCGCCTTCAAGGACGATTATGCTGAGAGCCTACTTCTCAGTATCAACAATGGGAGCTCGAAAATAGAGAAGTGATACGGTCAAAATGCCAAGAGCAAACGGCTCCCAACCTAGAAGTCAGTATCCAGTGAAAAGTGGCAAAATAAAGACAGCGATAGGCAAATAAAAATCAAGAAAATGTCCCACAGTTTGCACCTGAGGAAGTTTTTTTTTTTTTTATGTGGGATCTTCCCGGAACAGGGCACGAACCCGCGTCCCCTGCATCGCCAGGCGGACTCTCAACCACTGCGCCACCAGGGAAGCCCTGAGGAAGTTTTAAAGGACATATTTGAGGCAGAAGGAAAGTAACCCCAGATAGATGGCAGGAATGTTAGAAAGGACGGAAATCAAAGACATTGTTATATATGTGGGCAAATCGAAATAAATGTGGATGGGGACCTCCCCGGTGGCGCAGTGGTTAAGATTCTGCTCTGCCAATGCAGGGGGCCCGGGTTCAATCCCTGGTCAGGGAACTAGATCCCACATGCATGTTGCAACTAAGAGTTCTCATGCCACAACTAAGGAACTGGTGAGCTGCAACTAGGGAGCCCGCCGGCCGCAACTAAGGAACACACCTGCTGCAACTAAGGAGCATGCCTGCTGCAACCAAGACCTGATGCAACCAAATAAATTTAAAAAAAAAAGAAAAAGAAACGTGGATGGTAAAAATGGCACGTGGGATTTAGATGAAGACAGTGTGAAAACACGAGGTAATACCGGCCTTAAAGTTGCCAGGGGGAGGTAAGTGGAATGAAAACGTTCTAAGAAAGAAAGAAAAAGTATTAATTTAGTATCGACTTTGATAAGCAACTACTAAAAGAATAGAAGTAGAGTGTGTAAATTCTAGACCAATGGAGAGGAAAGTAGAACGAGAAAACTCAAGAATCCAACAGAAGGCAAGAAAGGAGAGAAAACAAAACATAAAAAGACAAAATAAGATGGTAGAAATCAGTCCAACTGTGTCGGCAATTACAATACATAGAACCTAATAGAATCGTTAAAAGTTATAGTGAAAGACAACGATTTCGGGCCAGATAAAAAGGACAAACTCCATCTGATAGATATAAGAAACATATCTAAAACATAAAGATGCAAAACCATAGAAAGCAAGCATTAATGCACATACTAAGCCGGAGGACACTACTAGAAATGGTAGTTCGTTCTTTGCTTAATAATAAAAATCGATTTATTGGGAAGATGTAACTGTTCTTCCTTTGAATGTACCTAATAACAAAACCTCAAAACAAAGATATATTATAATGCAAAACTTGGCAGAACTACAAGGAGAAATAACAAATCCACCATTGGGGTGGGAGGTTTTTTTGAAAAACAGGTTCAGATGTATAATTTACACACCATAAATCCACCAGTATTAAATTCAATCAGTTTTTGTAAATGCACATTGGTATGTAACCCTCACTACAATCTAGCTTTAAGCTCCTTCCCTAAATTCTCCTGTGCCCATTCGTAGCCAAGTCTTTCTTCCCCACCCCCAGTCTTAGGCAGCCACCAATCTGTTTTGGTTTCTCTAGTTTTACCTCTTCTAGAAATTGGAGGATTCTATCTATATGAAACGTTGTCGTTATGGGCTTCCCTGGTGGCGGTTGACAATCCGCCTGCCAATGCAGGGGACACGGGTTCGAGCCCTGGTCTGGGAAGATCCCACATGCCGCGGAGCAACTAAGCCCATGTGCCACAACTACTGAGCCTGCGCTCTAGAGCTCGCGAGTCACAACCACTGAGACCGCGTGCCGCAACTACTGAAGCCCGCGCTCCTAGGGCCCGTGCCCCGCAACAAGAGAAGCCACCGCAATGAGAAGCCCGCGCACCGCAACGAAGAGTAGCCCCCGCTCGCCGCAACTAGAGAAAGCCCGCGTGCAGCAACGAAGACCCAACACAGCTAAAAATAAATTAAAAAAAAAAAGAAATGTCATTATGATTGCAGCCATGCTAGTGGGTGTGAAGTGGTATCTCATTGTGGTTTGATTTGCATTTCCCTGATGTCTAATAATGTTGAGCATCTTTTCATGTCCTTATCGGCCATTCATAAATCTTTGGTGAAGTGTCTTGTCGAAATCTTTTGCCCATTTTTTTCTTGCGCTATCTTCTTATCATTGAGCTTTGAAATTTTATTTATAT
This sequence comes from Phocoena sinus, assembly GCF_008692025.1. Classification (NCBI taxonomy): domain Eukaryota; kingdom Metazoa; phylum Chordata; class Mammalia; order Artiodactyla; family Phocoenidae; genus Phocoena; species Phocoena sinus. Next base: position 2,119,354 of record NC_045768.1, read on the forward strand.
ATTCTGGATACAAGTCCTTTATCATGTATACGTTCTGCAAATATTTCCTCCCAGCCTGTTTCTTGTCTTTCTAATTTTCTTAATGATGTCTTTTGAAGGGCAAAAGTTTTTAATTTTGATGAAGTCTGACTTATTGATTTTTTTTTTTTTTTTTTGGATGGATCGCATGTTTGGTGTCATATCTTAGAAATCTCTGCCTCACCCAAGGTCACAAAGATTTTCTCTTATGTTTTCTGCTAGAAGCTTTCTGGTTTTGGGGGTTAATTTTTGGGATAGGGTGTGAGATAAGGGTTGAGGTTCCTTTTTTTTTGCCGTGGACCTTCATTTGTTCCAGCATCATTTGTTTTAAAGGCTGTCCTTTCCAGAACGTGAGCTTTCTTATCGCTCTCTCAACAGTTGGCAGCTACTACTTAATAAAAATATAGAAGATTTAAATAAAACAACCAGCACGCTGGATCTGACGGACTCTTCTAGAATGTGACCAGCAAACATGCTTTGCAGGTTCCCACAGGGCAACTGACCACACACTGGGCCATAAAGTGACCGTAGCCCACTTTGAAGCATTGGCTGAACTCAGGACCAGTCAGAAACCTGTAATAATAACCACGGTAAAATAGCTTGAGAATCCCCTTATCTGCAACTAAGCAAGAACACATCATTGTGGAAATCAAAACAAGGGCGATCACAGAGCTTGTCTCAGAGGGTTGAGCGGCCCAAGAGTCAATATATGCGAAGCAGCACGTGGAAGTTTCCAGAAGGCGTGGTGAGAGCCAGCGCTTGGCCTTTTGTTCCCTCCGCCTACTCTCCTTCGTGCTTCTTCTCCGGGTCATGCACTGTCTGTTTGACGGGTGCTGCCTGCGTAATCAGCCATGCACCAGACGTGGGGGGGACGGCCCCGAACCCCCAGGCAGCGGGGGAGTCACCCGTGCGCAACTGGGGCCGTGAACCCAGCAGCCAAGTTCCCCGAGCTCTCACAGCAGGATGCAGCACCCAGAGGCTCAGCTGGTCCGCAGTGAAGCTTCCGTGCCATCAGGAAGCAGGACAGGGGGGCCGTGAGGCGCAGCGGACAGCAGGCCTGACTGGGAAACCCCACACCAGACGGGGTCACGTCTCAAATCTATCAGTGCGAGATCTCAGATTACACCCACGCTCATCCGTCCTCCGTCTTCCAGTCTGTGCAGGGTGATGGCCAGGAGGCATTAGGACGAGGAGGCGATCACACGTGTGCGAGCCCCGTCCAGGCTGTGGAGCCCAGTGCGGGGGTGATGACGACCGCCCATGGGACATGGGCATCTCGGGGCCCATTGTAGAAGAGCCGGCGTTCGCGGGGGAGATGAGCCACAGCCCTTGGCGGCCTCTGAGTTCACCTTTTGGGCCCGGCTGCGATGTGATGTCTGGAACTGGCTAGAGGCCTGAGGCCAGACGGTGCCCCCGTGCCCTCTGCCCCTCTTTGCCCACCCCTGGCAGTCAGGGCTGTCGGTCTGAGGCCGGCAGCTTCCCGGAGCCGCAGCCGGTGGCGGGAGCTTATCAGCTGTTGCTTTGAGGCTGGTGGCTTCGGTGCGGGGGGGGCCCGAGGCCCTGCCACACCTCTTCCAGATGTGGCCACGGCTACCCGCTAGCCTGCCTCCGGCTGGGGCTCTCGGCCAGCAGCCCTGTTAGCCGAGCTTTTAGGAAAACAACCCCAGTGAAAGCACCAGGGGCCCAGCTTCCCTGAAGGGAGAGAAGGGGGTGGTTAGGCTAGATGCGCAGTTCCAGAAACGCGCTGGCCTCTTCCTTCCCTGCGGCCCGCTCAGCCTGGCCCTGGACTTGGGGTGGTCACAGCCATCTGCTGGCTGGGGACCTCAGACTCCCCGGCTAAAGGGGTTCCCTTGAGGGCTGGATGGAGCTGTCATCCTCTGCTTCTCCACAGTGCACGTGGGTGGGTGGTGCTCGACAGTATGGAGCCTGTTTGCTGGTGGGATGGAAGGTCCTGTGCGCCTCTGCGGGCCTTCCTGACGGGTCTGCAGTGGGGGCCCGTGAGGGAGGTGCCGTTTCCTCCAGCATCCCATTGGGGGGCCCCAGCAGGATGAGCGGGGGTCCCTGCCTCTAGAGATGCTGGAGCTGAAGGTCACCCAAGGTCACAGGGCCCCTGGGGAGTGGGCACTCCAGAGCCAGCCCCTTTCCTAGCCCCTGGGCTCCATCATCCCGCTCTTGGGGGACAGGTCAGCAAGGAGTCAAGGCTAAAGCCTCGGAGGTCACAGGTTAGCCATTTATGACATGTGGGCCCTTCCAGAGCCAGCCCCTTTCCTAGCCCCTGGGCTCCATCATCCCGCTCTTGGGGGACAGGTCAGCAAGGGGGTCAAGGCTAAAGCCTCGGAGGTCACAGGTTAGCCATTTATGACATGTGGGCTCTTCCAGGAGCCGTGAGCGTGCCCGTGCCAAGACAGACTCAGAAAAACCCACCCATTTATTGCTCTGGCCCACATTCGTTAGGCAAGTGTGGGGAGCTGGGTGCCGACGGGGATGCTCCGGCCGCACTGAGCTCCCGGACTTCAGGAGGTCTCAGACACCTCCTGGCCCTTCTGGCCATGACGTCGGCGTGTGTGGTGCCCGCTGCCCTCCGGGTGCCTCAGTCTCCACTCCCCAAAGGATGCAGGGGTCCAAGGGACGGAGGACACTGGGGGTGACCTCGACTCTACGCAACTTTACGGAACCAGTGGGCTGTTCGAAAGCTTTGGACAACCTACCCTGACGACCCTCCCGGATGAGGGCAGCCCCCTCCCGCCCCTGAGCATATGCAGACACACCCCCTGCAGCCTGCTGGTTCAGGGCCACCCTGTCCCCCACGCCCCCTTCCTCCGCCCTCGCCCGGACCCACGCTGCCTCCTCTGGTCTGCTTCCCAAACTTTGCCCACCTTCTCACAGCAGTGGGACACGATGGTGAGGCCGCCCCCTCCCCAAATTCTCCCACAGCAGCGATAGCTTTCTGGACCGTGGGCACCCAGGCCACCCACTCTCCACCTAGCCCCGCCCGGAGCCGTCCATGGGCACTCGGGCCCTGCAGTTCCCAGACGGACCCTGTTTGAGCTTTCACCCTCCCCCTGGACCGCCGCCCCTTTCTCCTTCAGGTCAGTGAACGGCACCCCCATTGCAGAGACTTTCCTGACCCCCGTCCCTCACTGCTCATCCCTGTCTCTGTGGCCCCCGCTAGACTGTGGGAGCTGGAAGGGCTGCCTGGTCCCGGGTGTATCTGAGGGGCTGAGAAGGCTGCTTGGTGACCAGCCAGGAAGGAGGTGACATTTAACCTGGGCCCAGGGCAGCCGGCTTCTTCCTCCACCTCTGGACCTTGAAGTCACCAGGCCAAATCGTCTCTCTTGTCCTGGTGAGAGAGACATGGTGAAGGGACAAAGTAGCTGATTAAATAGATAATCCCACTGGGGGATTGTACGGAAAGAAGAAAAGCACAGGAGACCCTGTAAGTTAATGATCGCTCAAGAAAGCAGGTTTGCTTAACCACAAAACCAAGCAGACTTGCTTAGTGACGAAACCATGCAACAGAAGCACGAGACGTGCCCGCAAACAATAAAACAGTGGTGGAATGAGACCCACCTCCTGTACAGTGAGGTCAGTACGTTACCGATTCCCAGGACATGCTCCTCTGCCCACGTGAAAAAAAAAATATAAGGAAAGGGTGACATTATACTGAAACCGGAGACGATTTTCCATTTTTAGTATGCGTTACTGCCTTTTCGGTCATTTCCATTGTGCCACGACAGTCCCGGCTTGACCACGTAGGGCCAAGAAAACTCCTCCGCGTGACGTGGAAGAGGAGGTGATAATGGAAGCTTGACGTCTACTCAACAGTGAGGCAGCAGGTGGTCTTCTCCCGCTCCCCGTTCTTCCTTTGGTTGTAAAACCGTAGCCCACCAAACTCTCGGGGGGAGCACCCTCTTGCCTGCCCACTTGTAAGCCTCACAAGTGTTTCTGCACTGAGACATAGAGAACCGGAGCTCCTTGGAGCCCCCTGAGAGGCACTTCAGCCGTTTTTAGAGGCACTCATGCCAGCAGTGGAAGCAGGGACGGCCCAGCCGTTGGCATCATCTCTCCATCGGGCCAGCGGTGGTTTTCTTGCTGCTGTCGGGAAAGGTGCAGGAGCTCAGGGAGATGGTCAGTACACAGGGGACGGTCAGGCTCAGAGCACGCCTCACAGGCGAGAACAGAGAGCCACGTGTCTGCAGCCTCACACAGTTCCGTCCACTTGGCTTTTCTAGTTTCAGTCTCAAACCTGCCTCTTCCAGGCAGCCTGCCTTGCTTAATTCCTTCACCCATAATAAACACTTGGTTTGAAGCATTCTGTTTCCTTGTCAAATGGGGGCGTTTGAGGGTGAAGTTCCCCGAGGGTAAGGATCCGTCTACTACATTCTAGAGACTCCCTTGCTTGCCCATAACCACTGATAATGAAAGTAACAATGATGCCATTAAAAAAAACTGCCATTTAAAAAATACTCTGCTGGGGACTGCCCTGGTGGTGCAGTGGAGAATAATCCATCTGCTAATGCAGGGGACACGGGTTTGAGCCCTGCCCTGGGAAGATCCCACATGCCACGGAGCAACTAAGTCCGCGAACCACAACTACTGAGTCCACGCGCCTAGAGCCCGTGCTCCGCAACAAGAGAGGCCACCGCAAGAAGCCCATGCACCGCAAGGAAGAGTAGCCCCCGCTCGAGGGCTTTCCCTAGGCAACGAAGACGCAACCCAACCAAAAATAAAATTAAAGCTTTAAAAGAAAAACAACTCTGCTAGTGCTCTGTATTCAATTATCTCATTTAATCTTGGCAAAACCCATGCGAAGTGGGCTCTACTACAAACGGACAAACTGAGGCATAGAGGACTAGGGGAACGCAGCGAACGTGCCTAGGGCCGGAGTGGGGAAACTAAAGCCGGGGCCCTGAGCACCCCACTCCTCCCAGCCCCGCCTCTCGCCTCCTGTTTCTGCCTTTATCACTTTCCCAGGATCTTTCCAGTCCAGCCAGCCTCTGACTTAATTCACCCTAACGGGCCCGAGTGCCTGGCGGGGAGAGGCAGCCACTCCCAGTCAAAGGTGGGGGATCCGGGTGCAGAGATGGGAAGAGCCAGGCCCCAGGGCACAGAGCCTCTGGGAGGTGGCCGGGACAGCAGCCAGGTCCCCAGGTGGCACGTGCCCTGGGTTGCTGCTAACCAGGGTGTTCAGCTTGCTTTGCTAACCAGCTAAGCAGCAAACCCCGGGGCTTCCAGCTGACTCTGCAGAATCGGGCTTGCCCACATACCTGGCCCTCCTCCCTGCAGCTCCTCCCGCCAAGACCCTGCGGCTGAGACCAGGACGAATTCCTAACACGGTGCCCAGCACCCAGCGTGCCTCGCTAATTACAATCACAGCAGCTCTGAGAGCGGACCAGGATGAGGCAGATGGGGAGCTGTAAAGCCTTTTTTAAAGGGGCAATAAAAGTTTTGGGTTTCAGATGGTCTTACTGGGGAAGAGAATAACAGAGACAGGAAATTTCAGTAGCAGACACGACAAAGGCCACAGCACGCAGACTGCCCTCAGATGAAAACACCTCCGCTTGTGCAAACAGAGGACGTCCTGGCGGGGGCCCAAGTATTCCCCCCACCGTGCCAACCTCACCCCAGCTCCTAGGGGAGGCGGAGGGGTCGCTACAATAGACTGTTTTGTCTACTTGTTGTAAATGTTTATAATACTTCTCCACTGGGGCCGCTGGAGGTGTGGGGCCCCCCTCCCCCTCCCCCTCGGGGCTCGGAGTGTGTGGGCGCCGGGAGGGGGCGCGTGTGCCTGGGCCTGGGGCTCCTGTGTGCTTGGGCCAGGGAATGAGCTGCTTCTTCTTCTTGCCCTGCAGGGTCTGGAAGCCAGGCCCAGGCCCAGGGAGAGTATTGCAGGGCTCCAGCGTGCCCCCCGCCCCCCCGCCCCTGTCCCCCACCAACCATGCCGAGGCCACAGCGTCAACCGGGAGCTGCAGCCGCTCTGCCTGTGTCGCTTGGTTTAACCCAGGGTGCCCAGACCCACATGTCCAGGGAGCTGCCCATCCTTTTGTGTTCTGTAGATGTGCTGCCCCATGGGCAGCTGCTAGCCACAGGGGCTAGGTGCCCCATAAAATACCGGACGCTGGGTTACATTTGAATTTCTGAGGAATAGTGAGTCATTTTTTAGTCTGTCTCCTTAAGTATATCCCAAATTTAAGACATACCGAGGCAAAATAATGATCTCTTGTTTATCTGAAATTCAAACATAACCAGGCATCCTGTATCTCATCTACGACCCTACACGTGTGGCTATTGACATTTCAGTTAATTAAACGCAACTGACATTTAAGGACTCAGCTCCGCCAGCCACATTTCAAGCGCTCACCAGCCTGTGCGTCAGGCGACCGCCGTACGGGACGGGTGAGCCTCTCCACTATTAAAGCAAGCTCTGTTGTACACACTGCTCTAGGCTTCCAGTAACATCTAGGACTACGTCTTCAGGCTCTCAGCCTCAGAAATCTCAGGACTCAGGGACCCCTGGTCCTTCCCCCATCGGGGCTCGGTGGGAAGGGCAGTCCTGTCTGGAGCCCAGGATGGCCCAGGATGGCCTCAGAGGTGCTTCCCGGAACCAGGTGCCTGAGTCTCAGATTCCAGGGACAGGAAGACCCCAGGGCTCGATGACACCGGGACTCGGAGGTGTTTGAGCCTGAAGACCGTGACCCTTGGCCCTTGTTAGTCTTGAGGTGTCGGGGTGACCGTTCGGGGTGGCTGCCTCCCTTTCCGTTCCCTTTCCTGGGCACTCCCCTCCTGGCCCTTGGGTAGAGCCCCCAAGATACCAAGTGGGCCTTTGAGCCAGAGGAAATGCCTCTGGGATGATTGGCAAGACCCTGGGCATGGCCACCAACTCAGTGGTTGGTGTCCAAGGGACGAAGGCCAGCTGCCAGCATCCCTGGGCCTCAGCGTCCTCCTCTGCAAAGTGGGCTCAGGACCTGTACCTGGACCCGCCAAGGGGTCTCTGTGGGGGCCAGCCCTGCTCAGGAGGGGCGCAGTCGGGCCCGGAGCCCGAGAGGCAGACAGGGCTGAGGGCTGGAGCGCGTCTCCTAACTGTCCATGACTTACAGACTTGGCCAGGCTCCCAGACAGCCGCATAAATCAGCGCGGCCACAGCCTGCTGGTGCGGCCCTTACGGCTTGGCGGGCCCCTTGCCTCTCCCTGCTCGGGAGCATCTGCGGCCTCCAACTTTCCATGTGCCGCCACAGAGCCGGAGGGGGGGGGATGGGAGGGGGGCAAGAGGGAGGTGGTGGGCGGGGAGGGGGGGTTGGGGGAGGGAGGTGGCGGGCGGAGGGGCGTTGGGGGAGGGAGGTGGTGGGAGGAGACCAGCCACCTCGCAGATGCCGTTTCTGGAGTAATGCCCCCTGGCTCCCGCCATCCCACCGTGGCCCCAGAGTCTGCCCCTTGCCTTACCACCTGCTGCTGAGACAGGAGTCTCCTCCCGTGGGTATGGGAGACGGGACCGGGGGGGACGTCCCTGGTACAGGGCCCCGGTCTCTTCATGTGTACACGTGCGTGGCGTGCACATGTGCGTCTGTGTGCGCATGTGTGTGCTCACGCCCCAACAAGAAGACCAGAAGCCAATCGAGGCAGCACCTGCACCCCCTTCGCCGGGCACAGAGCTGCTCGGTGGAGAGGCCCTTCCGCGCCCCGTGCCCTCCCGTGGGGACAGGTCTGGGTGATGGCCCTGAAGCTGTGAAGTCTTAGCTCCCGCTCTGCACCGCCCGCCCCCCATGGCTTGGTGAGGACCCTGATTGCTGGTGGGCTGCTCTGTCATTAACAGGCTGTGGGGACAGAAAGGGGCTGAGCCGGGGCGGGGCTGCCGGTGTCCAGGGCCCTAAGACATGGGACGGCTGCACACTCAGGGAGGCCGACAGACGCCGCCCCAGTCGACGGGTCCGCCTTGTCCCCAGCCCTTGGTGCTGGAGCCAGCTCCCTCCCGGCCCCCGAGGTGTGGAGGAGGTGACTTCAGGACAAATCCTGGGCCGTCCCACGCGGTGGGTGCGGATGTGGGTAACTGCACCGTCTGGCAACACGAAGAGGCCCCACACAGGTGTAGGGAACTTCTCGCCTGACGGATGTGCCCAGACCATTCGGCAGGCAGGAGGCTAGTGTCTGTGAGGTGATGTCTGGGAGGCCCGCTCCCGCCCGCACCCCCGGGCCGGTGCAGACAGGCCCTGGGTGGGAGCAGGCTGACCTCTGCCCTCGGCGGAAGGCGAGCCCTGCCCCGTGAGGCCAGCCCAGGGGTCCGCTGGCCTCCGCTCAAGGTCCTGGCACCCAGGCCCACCTTCCCACGCTGGGCCGGAGCTCAAAGGCTCTGAGGGCACTCCCACCTCTTGCTTGGATAACTCCATAGCGAAGTGGTTGCTGTGGTGTCAGACCGGGGACAGTGGGCTGGGGTCCAGCTCTGCACTCTCCAGCTCCGGGCCTCGAATATGCCATCATCCCTGACTTGTTTTGAGAATCAGATGAAATGACGAGTGCGAAGAGCTTGGACGTTCAGTACATGGAAATGCTTGATTCAGGGACCTGGCTGGAGGGACGCCAAGGGGCAGGCAGGCCTGGGCCGGGGACAGAGTGGCCCCGCTGGCCCTGGCGCGCTGAGCCTGAGGGCATAGGTCAGGGGTGGGAATCCCTGTTTCCAAGGGAAGACAGACGGCGTGGGGAGCACACGGGACTTGGGTGGCGGCAGACCCCCTTGGGGTTGGGACTGGGCGAAGAGGCGGGGAGGACAGACGCTGGCTCCAGGGTTCTGCAGACATACCCACTCGTCAGGACCTCGGCCTAGGAGAAGGGAGAAAGTTCTTTTCTTTCCAGCATGGTGCTTTGTACCCAGTAGAAACCTAAGAAGTGGATTCTCAAGAAGGCACTCAGTGGGGTGCTTCCCACAGCCCTGGAGACTTCTCAGGATCTGAGGAGGGGCGTTTCTCCAGGTCGGGAAGGACGGAGGCCTCTCGCCAGGCCTGGGATGGGGCAGGGCAGGGGCCTGGAGCCGGGGCTGCACAGTTAGATACAAGCACAGCAGAGGGTGGAGCAGTGCAGCTTGGCGGGGGGCCCCGCGCTTCCAGCCTTCTTGTTGACCTTGGGCAGCAGCAGGACGAAGGCCATGGCCAGGGCACAGTGGTAGAAGCTGTGGACGTAGGTGTAATCCCAGTCCTGCAGGGGAGACGGAGGACCGGTCTGCGGCCTCAGCCCCCGCCCTGAAGCCCAGCTTCCCTCCCACGGCCCCTGCCCCACCCTGGGTCCTCAGCTCTGTGCCTCGGCTGCAGGCCTGGCGTGACATGGCACCTGCCAGTAACAGGGGCTCCTCCCCAACCCCCTGGCTTGTCCTCGGGAGTCTGGCCAAGTCCCCTCCTCCAAGAAGCCTCCCTTCACCATCCCGCCCGTGGTGGCCTTTCCCTCCACCAAACCCCTAGATCACCGAAGGTCTGCGCCGATTCACTGGGCCTTTGATGATGCGGCTGGGGCTCCTCCCTCCCCCCTCCCCCAGCACATCCCTCCTCCCCGTCTCCCCTCTCCCTCCCTCCTCCAGGTGTGCCCCCTTCCGGGCTGTGCACCTCATCAGATGCAAGCCCTCTGTACTGACCCCCCCGACACAGCCCCGCGATGCCAGGGGTGCCAGGGAAGGACCAGACCGTGACTGGAGGGAGGTGCACCAGTGGGGCGCTGCTGGAGCCCCCGGGAGGGGCGCGGCCCCGTTCGGCACCCGGCCAAGCAGGCTGGTGCTGACCTGCTGACCGGAGCCCTCGTGGGTGGGCTGCTTCCCAGTCCCCCGCCAGGTACCTCAAAGAAGAAGCGCAGCATGAGAGCCAGGGCCCCAAAGCAGAGGCCGGGGCCTATCTGCTGGGTGTACACGCTCTTGTCAGGATACAGGCGCCTCGTCTCCTTCATCTGCTGCAGCTGCGGGGAGAGGGGCCAGAGGAACACTCTCAGTCCACAGCCTTGGGCACCTGCACCCTGGCATCCTCAGGTGGGAGATGGGGCTCAGGGAGAGGCCTGGACGCATCTGGCCCAACAGCTGCAGGACCCAAGGGAGACCCCGCCTGGGTGATCGGGCCGTGGACGCCCTGGGCATTTTGACCCCACAAGGACCCCCTGCCCCGTCTGCCTCTTGGGGTGAAAGAAGGCCACCCTTTCCAGCCAGAGGAGAACCCGAGGGGACCAGACACGTGGTTATCTACAGCAAAGGGGTATTGGCGGTGTGGGACCTGCCCGCCGGCGTGGCTGTGGCGGGTGGGAGATGAGTGCGGCCAACCCTGCGAGACCTCCAGTCACTTTCAGAGTCGACAGACTCATCGTAGCATTTACTAGACACACCCGACCGGCGTGTGGAACCTGCCATTCCTCATATGCTGATACCTAGAGTAAGGCTCAAGTAGGAGTGGAAACGCGTGGGTTCACATACACTAAAAAGGTGAAGTAAGTGCGGGTCCACATCCTGAAAACCCAAACCTTCGGGGCCAAGGCCTTTCAGCACACAGGATGTTTTGGATTTCAGCAAGGTAAACGGTCGCACACATCGTGGACGGTGGATGCCCAGGCGGGTGGGGCAGCTCCCCACAATTGCACTGCCCCCCCCGCTCCCCCCCTGCCAGCGGATCACACAGAGACCACGAGTGGCTTCATGCTGGGTCAGGGCAGGTTTTGTCACCGAATGAATTCTGAAACGATGCCTGATTTTTCAGTTTTCTGATATTTCCCATTGCTGGTGAGGAATCAGGACCTGCAATGTCACGGGTGGTGTGTGGGTGCAGCTAAGGGAGCGTGACTCTGGGGGCAGCCGGCTGAGGCCCGGAAGCTGTCCTCCAGCCAATCCTGCCCCAGGTGGCACCCGGGCCCTGCTCCGCAGCCCCTTCACCCATCTCTCTCCACTTCCTGTCCCTGAGAGTTGCTCAAGAAGGGGCAGGCCTCCGCGAGAAAAACTCAGCCCTCATTCCAGGAAACAACTGTCCTTGAAAAGCCAAAATCAACTCCACATTTAATGGTCTAGAAAACACCATTTGAGCCCCAGATGCAGGCAGCCAGGAAGCCCTCTCGGTTCCTGTGGTGCTTCGTGGGGACACTGGCGAGTGACCGCTCTTCTGGCTAATTAGAATCCAGCCCAGATTCAGCCCCGGCCAAGGTCTGCTGGAGGAGCGGCCTTCCAGGGCACAACTCGGGAGCCTTTATCCCACTTCCTGCCAGGGAGGGAGTGAATTATCAGCACGGAGAGCGCTCTGTGTTTACGCATTCCAGAATGTTAATTAACGTGGCCCTTCCTGGTCCAGACAAGTCAGACCCCAGCACACTTCCGCCCCTCTCCGAGGGGCCTCCTGGGTCAGCGCAGGGCCAGCTTGGCTTCCCCAAGATGTGGTGAGAAAAAGGCTCCTTCCCTTCTGCTTGGAGTCAGGACCTGGCCTCACGCTTGTCCTGCCGTTACATCTTGTTAAATTGCTGACCTCTGAGCCTTGGTCTCTTCACCAACCAACTGGCAGACTAAATCCTCCGCTCTCTGGGCGGAGAGAGGAGTGGGGCGAGTTTGGAACGCTCGCCACCAGAGCTTTATTTTCCCTCCCCGGTCTGCACCTTCTGCACCAGCTGCCCAGCCCCGACCTCTTTCCCCTGAGAACCGCCCTCCTGCTTCCCAGGGCTTTGTTCTGGTCCCCGCGAGGCTCAGCTCCTTCCCTGCCCTGGGGGCCCAGGAAGTACGCCTGGGAGCACCCTGCCCGAGCATCCCTCTTTCACTTGGGCTGGTCTGAGTGGGTTTCAGTCCTTGCAGCCAGGAGGGCCTTGTTATGACAGAGGGTGCAGGGAGGCCTGAGGACCACGTGTAGAAGTCCTCGTGGTGCCAGGCCCCTGGGTGCCCAGCCAAGGGCCATCAGTCTGGCTCAGCCTGCTTCCATGCCCACGAGCAGCTCCACCTTCCGGTCGGCCTCACACACGTCCTCCCTCTTCATCTGAACCGGGCTCAAGCCTCAGCCCCTCCAGGACATCTTCCCAGATTAACCCAGGCCACTTCCGATTGATACTGCTTCTCTAAACCAGCCATTCTCTTCAATAATAATAATCATGGCAATAATAAATAGCTCGGCACATTAGAAGCCAGGTTCCGTGCCAGTCCTTAAGTGCATTACCTCAGTTAGTCTAAGAACCAGCCCTATGAGGTCAGTACTGGACTGTAACACCCACTTTACAGATACGGAAACTGAGGCAGAGAGGTGAAGTAACTGGGGTCAGGTCCAGAGCTAGTGAGTACAGACGTAAAACAAGCCAGGTTTGCATGGCTGGGGCACCCGACGGTCATTTTCTATGTGTCAGCTGAGGCCCCGTGTCCAGCCTGCCAACCCACGTGGCGGGAGGTAGATGGAGACCCCAAGGGGGAGGAGTCACCGTCAGGGGAGGGTGCCCCTGACCGTAGGGCTCGCACAGTACGTACCCACTTGGCCGCGATGATGAGGACGGCTGTGCCGATGGGGCCCGAGTACACCCCGTAGCCCCAGCGGTCATGGTAGATCCGCACAGCGATGGTCAGGACGCCAAACATCACTAAAGCCGACCGCTTGGGCTCATCGAAGTCGGCCAGTGCTGCCAGGTAGAGAGCCGGGTGAGGTGAGGGGCCTCCCGTGCCCCTCCTGGCCGCTGCTCTCCCAGAGGCCCTCCCTTTGGGGTCCGGGTGTGGTGTCCCCTCCGCCAGGGAGACCCCGTGGCCCAGCCTGGGCCCCCCCAGGTCTGAATCGCAGCTGGTTTTAAAGGACAAGCTGACTGCTGCCTTCCCGTGGACAGAGCAGCCCGGGTTAGGCTGGCAGGAAGCTGCTCTAACACAGAGATCAACGGGTGGTGTCCGGGAAGGAATCTCTCCCACGGGACCACTGGGACGAAGACACGAAGACCACAGCTAGGACACGAGAAAGATTTGGGTCCTTCACGGGCCTGCGCCCGTAGCAGGAAGTCCCGCCGTCTAATGGGGACCGTGCGTCCCGACGTCGCCGCGAGTCCACAGTAAGTGAAGAACGGTCTCAGAACCACGTGGTTTTGAATGGTCCCATCTTCATGAAGACCTGAGCTAAAAATTGTGTGCGAGCCTCGAGAACAGTCTTGGGGGCGCAGACCCTGAACTACAAGTGGCTGCTCTCCGGGGGCAAAGGAGGGGGCCGAGCGCTTCCTTTTTTCCTCTGTACGCCTCTGCTCAGCCTGTCAAAACGAGCCTTTACTAAATGTGCGATTTTAAAAGGTTACGGAAAGTGGGAATCAAGGCACTTAAGTGCTGCGTCTACCTTTTCACAGACTGAGCACCACTCTGAACCTCCGGGTAAGGAAGGAGGTTCTCAGAGATGAGAGGTGGCTGGGAGGCGGTCGGCGGGCTCGGCTGGCTGAGTGCAGGGCGGGTGGCGGGGCCCCAGGTCCCCGGCGCGGGGCTGGGCTACCGGGGGCGGCCACTCACCCATCAGTGACACCCACATGCTCAGGGCCGTCCCGTAGACGCTGAAGTACTCCAGGATGTCGTGGCGCAGGAAACAGAGAACCGACAGGCCGGGCCCATTGCAGGCGTGGTAGAGCTGCCGGGAAACCCACAGACGGTCGCTCAGCAGGGAGAGGAGAGCTCTGGAGCCCCGGGGCCGTGCCTGGGCCCCGAGCCACAGCCCCATGAGCTGGGACCTCGGGCAAGTCACTGAATGGCCCCACGGCTCTCTTCCCATCTGAAACATGGGGACGCAGTGGACTACTCCCCCACAGGGTCTTGCGGATGAAGCCCGCCGAGGTGAGGACCCTCCCGTGTGATCTACATATTCCCTCAACATCCAGGTCTGCTGAGGCTGGAGCCTTTTTCCTTGGGTACTGCTCTGCCCTGCACGGGCCAGTGGGGCCTTCTCTCCCACAATTTACCCCTCTGACCACCAGGCATCTGAAGCCCTGGGGGGCTTGCGAAGACTCAGGTGCCTGAGCCTGCCCTGTGGGTTGCCCCCTCAGCAGGTCGGGGTTGGGGGTCGGAGGTTTGTTTCTTTAAGAGGGTCTCGGGCTGATCTCGGGATGCCGCCAGAAGGGAGCCCGCTTTGAGAACCACCGGCCGGCAGCCCTCAGTTTTTTTCTCTAAAGTGAGGACAGATCGCAGAGACACCACCCCCACCGCCCCCCCGGCCCCGGGCAGGTGCTGAAAGCAGCATCCTCCTTGCCCTCCTTCCTCCCCCACACTCCTATAGTTGTCTGCCAGATACCTAATTTAATAGCAATTTTAAAGCAAAATGTCTGTATTTTCAAAGCTGTCAACTTATTTCTGGACAACCGTCTCCTTTCGCTTACACATTTCATCATTTTAAGTAATATTTAATGACATGATGTAATTATTTTGACAAGCTCAAGGGCATAAACAAGCTTGGAGCCCAGCACAGTCGACGCTTGGTTAGCCCAGCTCAGCTGGATGGAGAGGCGTGCAGGACAGCAGCCCACATCTGGAGGTGCCAGGGATGCTACGGTGAGAGCAGGGGTGGTGAGAGCCCTGGGTCATCTGGTGAGTTGAGCAAGTTGAGGTCGATTTAGAGCTTCCACTGGCTGCAACTTCATGTGAACTAAAGCTAAGGTGCATCGAGGAGGCATTAACAGAGATGTAGCGTCCAGAACAGGGGAGGACACGGTACTGCTCCTCTCTGTCTGGTCAGACCCCCGCCCCCCCCCCCCCCCCCCCCCCCCCGCAGAGAGCTGTGCTGAGCTTCGGAAGCTGCACCCTTTGAAGTGCCACTGGCAAAGAACAGGTTGGAGGGAAGGAATCAGGCGGTGGACATGACTGTTTAGCTCAGCAAAGAGAAGCTTCAGGTGGGGCATGATCAAGGTGCTCACATCTCCAGGATAGAGGAGGGAGAAGAACACTTGTTCCCCATGGCTCCGGCAGGCAGAGCCAGGCCCTGTGAGTGACATGGATTCTCTTCTCCTGCCCTCCGGCTCCTTCCAGAACTACTTCTCCTCCACCCCCAGCTGAGCCCTGCTGTCTCTGTACCCATTGTCTCTCTTGCATAGCACAGATCACAATGTACGATTAAAGGCTTAATCACTCTGAGATTCTGGACGCGGTCTGTGCCCTGTCACCCGCCTCGTCCCAGCCTAGAGCTGGCTTACAATCGGCCAAGTGTTTGCCTGTGAATGCAGCGTCAGGGAGGCTTTGGAGCGGTTTGAAGGAGAGCTGGCCCAGGAGGGGCTTTTCCCCCCAGGCCCTCGGTTCACCCCTGCTGGAGACTCAGGGGGGAACCACCTGCCAAGGATCAGGGCGAAGCAGCAGTGGGCCCTCAGCCTCTGTGCCCGCGAGGTCTCCCTCCCTCTTCCGACCGAGCAGACCTGGCTCTGCGCGGCGCTGGTCGGGGGCACGGGGGGCAGGTGGCTGGATGCCTGGCAGGAGAGGGTGCGGCTTCCGCAGGCCGGCCTGGCAGGTCCCGGCCGTGAGCTCTGACAAGCGGCGGACTGCCCCTAGGGCTGGGGTGGAGGGCCCCTGTCAAACGGGGACGAGAGCCCCTGCTCCGTGGGGTGGGCCAGGGGACTCCATGCGACACGACACGCAGCACGGGTCCAGCAGCTGTCACAGGACGGTCCCGGTGGGAACACAGAAGACTCCACACAGGAGGCAGAAGTGGCGATGATGCCGCTGGGGGCTCTGGGAGAAGGGGCCTGATTGTGTCTTTAGGCCGGGGACACTTGTCGCCGGACGCAGCTGTCCCTGCCACTCTGGCTGGGCGGGGCAGGGCGGGGTGGGCCTCTGAGGCCAGCCGCAGAGGCAGCTGTGGGGTCAGCTCAGTCCCGGTGGGGAGGGGTGGCCTGGCGGTGACTGTGGTTTCGGGGGCGGGGTCCAACATGGGCCTGGAGGACAAGACCCCGGCTCCTCTCCCCGGCCCTGGGCCCTTGTACCCACAGAGAAGCCCCCTGTCTGCCCGGCTCTGGTTCCTCATCTGCCGGGCAGACCTCCTGGCCCTCACCCAAGCTGGGGTCCCGTGAGCAGCAAATGAAATGGCTTTCGACAAGATTCCTTGAAGGAGCCGGGAGGCCCTGCTGCCCGGGGAGGCCCTGCTGCCCGGGGTTGAGGGGGGCCCACGCACGGCTGGCACTGCCACACGGAGTCCGGGAACCCTCACCTTCCCCGAGCACGCTTCATCAGGGAGTTGGGTTTAAACCAAGGCTGGGTCTGATGGAAGATGATGGAGGAAAAGAGAGTGGGGCCCCTCTGGGGGTCCAGCAGCAAGGGTGGGTGGAAGGAGCCTCAGAGGCTCACAGACAGGGAGGCAGGAAGGCACTAAGATGTAGAGAGATGGTGGATGGCTGGCTAATGAGGCAGGTAGGGAGGTGATTGATTAGATATAGGTATAGATGACGGATTAGAGAGATAGGTCATAGATAGGTAGGTAGACAGACAGACAGAAGCTAGAGGGATGGATAGACAGGGCCAGAGAGACACACGAGGGCAACAAAGCTAGGGACGGACACCAAGAAATTTACAAAGAGAGTAAATTCCGTGAGGATATGGCTCCAGAAATCCAGAGAGAACCAGACACAGAGCGAGCCAGTATGAGAAACACAGAGGGAAAGAGACCCACAGGGAGACGGGGGAGGGGGACAGAGAGAGAGAGAGAGACAGACAGCCAGACATATAAATAGAAAGAGAAAGAAGGACTCAGAGAGAGACGTAGGCCCCAAGAAGGAGAGACAAGCCGACGTGAGCAGGCCCTGCTGAACTGAGGCCAGCTGCAGAATCCTGGAACCAGATTCCCCCGGCCCTACACGTTCCCTGAGCCCTGCGAGCCCCCTCCTGGGCCTGGAGTACCAGGGAGAGTCGTGTTGGGGGGCGGGGGTGAAGAGGGGAGCTGGAGCCAGGAGGAGCCTTGGGTGGTTGGCAAGAAAAGGGGGATCTTGGAGGGGCTTGTCCCTGGCACACTGTGGGCTTGGTCTCGCACACACCAATCCCAGAGTGACTTCCTGCCACAGCTGGGGAAACTGAGGTCCAGGAAGGTGAAGGGGGGCCCACAGCCCTCTCTCCTGGTCTCTGGGCTCTTTCCTCCACCTCCCCATCATCACTTTTCTTCATCACCCGATACAGCAAAGTGGTGGAAAGACAGCCCCTGTCCTCCGTCTCTGGGAGGGCCCCCGGGTGGGTCCTATCCCCAGGGCCCCGGACTTACCGCCACAAAGAACATGGTGAAGAGGTAGACCATGGCCTCCATGTGGAACTGCCTCTTGGCAGCAATGCTGACCGTGGGGAGGAAGACCAGGCTGCTGAGTGTGGGTAGGAGCAGTTTGGCCACCAGAGTCCCCATGGGCTGGGGGGGAGAGGTAGGTGCAGGCCTCCCGGGTCTCCAGGGCAGAAAAGCGAAAGGGAGAAGGCCCGCTCCTTGCACCAGGGGCTCCGGTGGCAGCTGTGGTTTAAATGCCCTGAAGAGAGGCAGGGGTGTGCGCACACGTGTCCAGCAGCACGTGGAGAGGGTTCAACAGCTGATGTACCATGTGATCAGCACTTGTCTCTGATTTTTTTTTTTTTTTTGGATAGGTCAGAGTTGTCCAGTCAAGGAGACCGTCCTTCTTTTCTCCGAGGCAGCAACTTCGGAGAAGAGTCCGTCCCCACGAGCACGATCGCCGATGTCCAGCCACTTTCCATCCTGGCCCCGGGCCCCTCCCCGAGGTGCTCCGGAGTCCAGAATTAGAGCGGACTCTGCCGCCTGAGTCAGGCTCCACAGGAGGCAAGAGGTCAGAGAACACAAGGTTCAGCAGATTCTAATCACTAAAAGGACCCTGTAGATAGGTCTCCCAATTTACCAGCCCACAGGCATGTCTGACTCCCCCGCTGTTGCCCCAAACAGGCTTCCTTGGTAACTAAACAGATGAAACTAACATTCTTTTCTATTTGGTTACATAGTTTCAAACCTGAAGTACACAGAACGGGACGATCTCTACCGGTGTCCCCAGCGCAAGGGGGATGCTAGCCCTCTCAGCATTCCTTGGCCTTCGGGAAATTACCTTCCTGTGTTGAAGAGGCCTGGGGGAACTGGCCAGCAGGGTCCCCCCTACACCGCCCCGTTATCCTCTGGCCAAGGAACGATGGGAGTGTGTGAGCTACCCAGGCCAATTCTCTCTCCCTGGAGGGACTGCTTGATTCATTGCTTGACTGATTAATTCTTTTGTTTATTTGTTGCCAGCAAAAGGACAGCTTTTATTCCGTTTTGTTTTTCATCACGATATAATGGTGTCGCCTACAACAAGATGCACAGATTTATCATGTACGGTTCGATGAGTTTTGACATGTGCTCTGTGACCACCCCTGCGTCCCCGTGACTCCAGGACAGCCCTCGAGGCCCCAGCAGGGGCAGCCACTGTTCAGGTTTCTGCCACACGCTTGACTTTGCCTGTATAAATGGACTCACGCGGTGTGCACTCTTTCGGGCTGGCTTCTTTCACTGCCCCGGAATGTCCCTGAGATTCAGTCACGTTGTGTCCAGTGGCTTGTTCCTGTGGTCGCTGGGTGGCTACGCGGGATTTTGTTCTCCTGGGAATTGGAATCTGGAGTATGGGAACAGCGGGGGCGAGGCCAGGAGGTGCCCACGCATGTCGGCGCCTCGAGGAGAGGCTGCCGGCTTGTCCCACGCCCCCTGGGCCCGCTTGACCCACCTTTCCTTCCATCTGGGAGCTCCCTCACACCTTTCCAGAAGTCTCTTTTTTTTATCATACGTTGGCTGGGGGCCATATCTGCTGTTTGCCATGAAAAGTCCCATTCAGGACGCGTGGTCACGTCATTCTTCTGCTCAAGCGCCTTCCAAGGCACCCTCAGCCCTCAGCGTGAAGTCCAAGTTCTCCGGGGATCGTGGGGCCACCCCCGCCCAGCCCTGTCCCCCACAGCGCACCCCAGCCTCCACGGTACGCTCGGACCCCGCCCCTCCTCCCGGCCTCACCCCCTCCTCCTCTGACATCTGTGGGGACGGGTCCCCACCCGGCTCAGGCAAGCTGGGGTGCTCTGCGCTGGCCCCCAGCACGCCACTCGTTCCCGTCCGGGCCTCCAGCTCTCTGTGTCGTGCGGTTGGTGCGGGGCTGCTTGGGGTGTGTGCCCACTGCTCGACTGGTCAGCTCACCACCCAAGTCCGGGGCCAGGCCTGGCACGTGGTGGGTGGTCAGCAGACACTGGCTGAATGAATGACTCTGTGAAAAGAATGAATGAAAGGCCAGGGAGGCGGGGCTGCAGGGCATTTCAGTCTGGCACTTAGGAGCCCCGTTCCCTCTCCAAATGGGAAAACGAGATCGTGCCGTGTGTGCAGCTCTGGGTAAGAGGCAGGCGACCCCCTGCAAGCTGGTCATGGGGGCCCCGATCATCCCGGCCCGCCTCTCCACACCCCGCTTCTGCCCAGCCCCAGCCCCCAGCCCCAGCTTCCAGGAGGGGTAGAAATCGTGTGGCGAGGAGATGGATTAGAGGTCAGGTGCTAGGAGAGAACTGTCTGGAGCGGTAACCCCGCTCAGGAGCAGGAAAACATTCCACAGTTGGTTTTGTGCATGACTCTGTGTGCGCGTGCGCGTGTGCGCACGTGTGTGTGCGCGCGCGCGTGTGCGTGCGCACGTGTGTGTGCGCGCGCGTGTGCGTGCGTGTGTGCGCACGTGTGTGTGCGCGCGTGTGCGCGTGTGCGCGCGCGCGTGTGTGCGCGCGCGTGTGTGTGTGTGTTTTGCAGCTGTAAACTCCAGGGCTGGGGCTGCAAGCTTGGGGAGGGGAAAAAGAGAAGGGGGAGGTGATGGAGGAAGCAGGAGGGGAGCCGCACATGTGTTGTAACCATTAAGGACCAAGGTGGCCGAGAGGGGCTGCCCCAAAGCGGGGAGACAGGTGGCCAGCCTGGGGGCGGGGGTGGCCCAAGGACCCCCCCACTGAAAGGCTGGGACTTGAGCAGCGCTTTGGGGGAGGGCGGAGCGTAGAATGGGGGTCGGGGTGCAGCCTGTGTGTGGCTCCCGTCGCAGACCTGGCCGCCTGGAGACAGGCCAACTGGCTCGGGGGAAGGCGTCCAGCTCTGAACAGGACTTAAAGGACCCTCGGTCCTCACTGGGACCAGGGAAGCGATTGGCCTGGGGAGCTGGGTGGGGCAGAGTAGAAGAAGCAGGCCGGTTGCTGTGGGGGTGCTGTGCCCCCAGGCACAGGGTAGGGGGAGCCGGATCGGGCTGCGCTGGGAGGCAGCAGAGACGTGCTCTGGCCTCCCCGTCTTCTGGGCTCCGGTGGTCCCGCCAGCCGACCGGCCGGCCTCCGATACCCGACTCCACCCCACCCACACCGGCTGGTGCTTGGGCCAAAGGGGATGCCACAGGCGGTGCGCCCTCCTTCTGCCAGGATGCCCTTGCCGGGCTTGCCTCCGCGTTAATATTAGCCCTGGGCCTCTCCTGCCCCCTGGTGCGGGGGAGCTCTCCATTCGAACCCCTGTGTGTGTCTGAAAACCATTTACACACACAGACATTCATTCAGGGCCAGCATGTGCCGAGCTCTCTTCCTACTTTGTCCCTTTGGGCCGTGCCAGCAGCTGGAGGCGGGGGGTGGACGTCTCTCTCTCCCCATTTTACAGAGGAGGAGGCTGAGGCCGGGAGAGGAGGGAGACTGGCCCCTGGCGTATGCTCCTCGCCAAGGCCCCCAGGCGCATCCCTCCTCTCCCCAGCAGGTGGCGCTGGTCCCAACGGGACCTGGCAGGGCCTGTCCCGGGCAGGGTGGGGGCCGCCGGCGGGGCAGCCACAGCCTGGGGAGCAGGGAGTGGGAGCCGTCCCGCCCACCCTCCCCTCCCTCGGGCCCCTCGGCGTGGAGAAGGCTGGTTTTATAGAGGTG
This sequence comes from Phocoena sinus, assembly GCF_008692025.1. NCBI lineage: Eukaryota > Metazoa > Chordata > Mammalia > Artiodactyla > Phocoenidae > Phocoena > Phocoena sinus. The sequence continues at coordinate 2,140,184 of NC_045768.1, forward strand.
CTGAAATGCCCGGAATGCCACACGGCTCCCACCTCCCGGACAGCTGTCTGTCTGCTCAGCCGGCCCAGCAGAGCGGGGCCAGCTGCTGCGTTTGCGTCCTCCACGTTTTGAACACCCGACCCGCAGCGCCAGAGTGCGGCACAGCAGCCCTTGGCTCTCTGTGTAGCGACCCACTGAGGCCCTCCTGCCCCTGGTGGGAGGGGGTCTGGGTATCGATGCTCCTGATTCCTCCCGTGGGGGTCCCAGGCAGCTGGAGTACCATCCGGGGCCTCTGCAACTGAGGTTGTGACAACATTCGTGTTGTCCTCAGCTAATGACTGGAAATGAGCAGCTCCAGCTGCCTCTGGTGAGCCGGGCAAGGGCCCCGCCCCTTCTTAGCTCTGGAGCACCTCGTCTCTGTCTCATAGTGTCGCGGAGGGCATAGGGACAGGCCCTGCGGCAGCGGAGGGGCTGTCCCGGCAGGAGGTGACCCCCCGCACAGCCGGGCTCGGCCTGCGCGCCTCGGCAGGCAGTGAAATTCAGGAGCTCAAGGACGCAGCTCCCGCCAGCCCCACTGCCCCTTGCCCGGCAGTGGTCTGTCCCTGGAGCGCCAGTGGCAGGCTTACTTCCCAGCCCTGACAGGGCCTCCCGGGGCCCTGTCCTTGCTCCAGATTTGGGGACAAAGGAGGCTCTTTCTAAATACCCCAAGTCCCCCCACTCGAACCTCGAGACTTGGCCTAATAGAAAATGCCAGTGCTGACAAAGAGGGAGGGGGAGGACTCTGTTTTGTGGTCTGGCCTGCTGAGCTCCAGTGGTCTGTGGGGGTGGGTCCTCCCTAACGGCCAGCCCAGGCCCAGAGCATCAGCCCGGAGAGTTCACAGGGAGGGACTGGCTGCTGGGCCTCCCTCTGGAGCCTGGGTCTCCTCCAGTCCTGGCCAACCACCTCCAGACGGGCCACATGGTCCCGCAGTGGCCCAGTCCCTGTTGGGTACAAGAGCTCTGCTGTCAGAAGGTGCCCAGGGTTGCCCCAGGCTCTGGGTGGGCAGCAGGACGTCGGGGGACAGGGTAGAGGTCGTCACCCTCCAGGCCGTGCTGGCCGGCCTCTGGGTGCCAGGGTTGAGGACCCACTTCACAGGGGCTCTGGCTCTGGTCCCCGTCTTTCTGAGCTCTGTTTCAGACACTTGGCTGTGCAGGACAGGGCCCAGCTCCCGGCGTGACTGTCCAACCACCGGGACCACCCAAACTGGTCATCCCATGGCCCGCTGCGCCCCTCCCCCACCCCATCCCTTCCCTTCCCCAAGTGGGCTCTTCCCCTTCCGCCTTGTTTTCCCACGCTTCACCTCGCTTCCCCTCAGAAATGTGCCCAATTTCCTGTTTGCAAGCTCTTCAGACATCCAGAAAGCTCCGGTGGAAAGATAATCTCCTTCTGAAAAAACAGGTGTCCACAGCATCTCTAGCCAGGGTCACACAGAGAGTGGCGGGGACACCTCACCGTCACCCTGAAGGACTGCCGGACAAATCCACCCTTCCATGCACTGAGCACCTGGCTAGAGATGCTGGGCCCTGGCAGGTGCTAAGATACAGTGTGAACCAGGAGTAGCCCCCGCTCTGTGGGGTCACAGCCACAGGCCGGGGAAGATCCCGCTCAGTGCGAGAAGCCAGGTCGAAGTGCTGGGCCACCTGGTGGGCTTCCTGGAGGAGGTGTCCTCAGAAAATCATCTGGAGGGCCAAGCACGTCCAGAAGGGTGTGAAAGAAGGGCTCCAGAGAGGGGACAGTGGGAACCAAGATGGGGGCTCCGAGCCATTTCTTTCAGTGACTCTCCAGGGAGCCCCGGGCATCATCAGGGCTGGCAGGCAGCCATTCCGAGGGCCGCTGGGTGACCTGTGGAGCTCAGTGCAAAACGGGGAGCCCCTTGTTCACCAAGCGGGACAAAACTTTCTCATTCCTCCAAGGGCCTCTCCCGAACAATAGGAGTGTTCTTATTTGCTGTTAATGTCGTGCTCCTTTGGGCGTGGGGAGCTTGTGGAGTGAGTGCCTGGGATCCCACCGGAGACTCCGTCAGATCCTGGCTCCCCAGAGGGCAGAGGGCAGTCCTGAGAGGTGCAGGGGGTAGGAGGTCCCCCAGCAGAAGTCTCTCCATCACTCCATCACCCCATCCAGTGTCGCTCCGAGAACACGAATTCTAAGATAACACGATTAAACCTTCAACACGGTGACGGCAGAGCCCGGACCCCAGGCATGGCCTCTTCGGAGCCTAGGCTGCTCTTCTGGTCACCCACTGTGCTGCTGGTTAGAAGCTTCTTAGATACTCTGGGTTCTGCCGTCCAGGCCTGGCTGCGACCCCGTGAGGTGGGTCCCGAGGGCATCTAAGTCCCCTCCCGGAGGCCCAGCCTGACCAGTTCTCCAGAACTGACGGTGGCTCCGCGCTTGGCACTTGATGAGGCCTTCAGAGGCACCTCCTGCCTGTGCTTGAATCTCTATCACCAGCCACCCCCCGCAATTCCTAGGGTCTTCACGGGCCCTGGGGCCTTCCCTGACCCCTGACGTCTCCCTCCGAAACCCCCAGACCACCAGTGGACCAAGCAGTGGTCACAGCTCCCTGCGGCTCTGGAGTCTGGGGGCTCGCTGGAGTCCTTCGGGGTGGGGGAGCACTGGCCGGCTTCTGGAGGTAGAGGGTGGGGTGAGGGTGGACGTGTGGCCCTCCCAGGTCACACACCTGCTAGAGGTCCCAGAGCTGGGGGTGGCAGCCCGCCTCCCAGGCACTGTCCCGTCGGGCTACGCAAATGCGCTGGGGTGTTTGCGTCAGCTGGCTGTAGGGTCCCTCCCACGGGAAACCGTTAGTCACCCTGGTGCTGGCTGGACGTGGATCCAGCAGTCCCCGGAGAGCTCGGGAGCGTGCCCGGGGATCAGAGCCCTGGCGCTTGGGGGGCGGGGCAGGGGTGGGGGCAGAGGCCCCAGAGTGCGAGTGATCAGCAGTGTGCCTGTGAGGGGTCGGTGAGTGTGTGTGCCTGTGTGTGCATTAGCGTGTGCCCCTGTGTGTGCCCGTGAGGTCGTGTGCGTGCGTGCACCAGTGCCGCGTGACGGGTTCCATCGTGTCTGCGCTTCAGCATGCTGACCCCAGGGGGCAGCGTGGACCTGGGTTTGAGTCTTGGTTCCACCCAGCCACCCAGGGGCCCCAGGGGGAAAATGAGACGGATGAGACCTGCCTCCCAGTGGGTCTGGGAAGGATGAACATGATACGAGAACCTGCCAGATGGAGAGGATGTGCTCAGTAAGGACGCTGGGGTCCCTGACGTGCCGCCCCAGACGTACGAGCCCGGGCGCCGCCCAGCGGTCTCCGGGCCTTAGTTCCTCCATCTGTAAAATGGGGAGAGCAAAGATGCTGACCTCCTAGCTCTCAGCACAGAGGGAGAGCTCGACGCAGGGCAGCAGGCCTTGTTGGTTTCAGGACCATCTCTGGTTGCTCTCCTCCCCGACCATTCCTGTTGGTGGCAGAACCTTCCCAGGGGTGGAATGATTCTCGGTCGCCCAGGGAGGCAACTGGAGGAGCTCACCACAGTTCCTTCCGGCAGGGAGGGTGCGGGGAGGGGGAGGGCTTTCCAGGCGCCACTGGGAGCCATCTGCAGCGCAGAGGCAGGGGGATGGATGAAATGGCTCAGGGCCGCCCCGCTTCCACCCCCACCGCGTGGAGGTGCCGGGAGGGTGGGCTCCAGGGAGCCTGGCGTGCGGGGCGGGTGCCTGGCGTTGTTTCCGGGGCAACTTGCAATGTCTGGGGTCCTCCCCGGGTGACTGGGGGCCGAAGTGCGTGCCGCTGGCTCCGTGCTCTGCTCCACACTCTGACTCAGCAGGAACACAGGCTGGAGCCCCACGCCGGCCTGCCAGGGGCTGCCCAGCTGGCCCGCGCCCAGCCAGGCCGCTGTGCCCTGCCAAGCTGGTGCTGAACATCTGCAGAGTTCCGCGCACCTCCCCCCCGACTGGCTCTGGCCATCCTAGCCGTCTGGTCCGCAGGCTGTGGGCACTTCTGTCCCTTCCCCAGAACCCTCGGCTGAGCCTTGCTGAGTCTCCCTCAGTCCCTCCGGCTGCTCAGGCCTCCGTTTCTCAGGAGAATCTCTCCAAGGCTGGCTGGATGACCTCAGAGCATGGTGTCCCCTCTCGACCTCAGTCTTTCCGTCCGTAAAACGGAGCTATTGGATCGGATGCCTCATACACCCCAGACTCCATTCTGGGGAGTGGCAGAGACTGGGCCCCCTCTGGAAGCAGAAATCCGACGGACCAAGCCTGGGGCTCGGCTTGGCCGCCGCCAACCTCCCCCGTGACCCCGGGCCAGTGGGCACTCCGTCTGGACACCCGGACACGCAGTCCCGTGTTCCGGACCTGGGAAGGCGGCCTCCCTGCTCGTGGCCGCGGCAGCAGTCAGCAGGCAGCTGGGCCGGCCTGGCCGGGCTCCAGAGGCGCGGAGCGGGTTAAAGTGTGCGCCAGGCCGGCCGGCGGGCGGCGGGAGGGGGGAGCAGCCTGGTGGGAAGTGTGAGTTCCTCCCTGTCTGCCTGACAGCTATAAAGGCCGCCGCGCCGCGGAGCTGCCACTGGGCTGCGCGCCTCCCGGGAACCCCCTCTCGTGGGTGCTCTTTGAAGTGGAGGAGGGAGGCGGCGAGAGGGAGGAGAAGGAAGGGAGAGAGGCCCAGCCCGCAGCCCTCTGCGCCCCGAGGCTCCCCCGCACCGCGCACCTGGCACCGCCTGCCCGCAGCAGAGGCTCGGCCCCTTTCTTCCGAGGACAACCTGCCGACCCCCGGCCAGGTAGGCCTCCTCCCCGCCATCCCGCTTCCCACCGCAGCCCTGCCAGGGCACGAGATGCAGCCCCAAGTGCATGCATGGCATCCCCGGGCCCCTCGGGGGAGCCGTTATGTAACAGGAGCAGGGCTGGTGGGGAGGGGTCCAGACCCTCCGAGCGCGGGCGCGGGGGGCCCCTCAGCTCCTAGCCTACCGCGCCCGAAGCCCTTGTTTGCACGGCAAGTCTCTCCCGCCGGCCGGTGGCTGTTTTTGGACCCCAGGGAGGGATGGGTCCCGCGTGAGCCGGGCCTGGCCTGCAGCCAGCGGTGTCTGGGAGCCTTAATGAAAACCAAGTGTGCAGCCGCTCAGCACCTGTCTTCAGCCTGCAGGCAGGAGCCGGGGCACAGACTAGCCAATGGGACGCCGAGGGGCCTCCGTGCCTGCGGGAGGCTGGGGGGTGTAGATGGAGGCCTGCGGGGGAGGGGCGGCAGCCGGCTGGAGCTGTGGCAGGCTGGCGGCCGGGAGGTGCGGATCTCAAGGGCTCTGGCTCCAGGCTCTGGGGTGTACTGCCGCCTTGCCTGGGGCAGAGAGAGGGCAGAGACATTCTTGGGGTGTGAGGGTGTCATTGGCGTAACTCTTGAAAATTTGCAGGTGCTTGAGCTGTGCGGAAACGAGGGTTTGAAGGAGGAGAGAAGGGGGCAGATGTGGACTTAGTTTCAGGGCTTGCAGGCATGGGGGAGGGGGGCTCTCCTGCCTACTTTCCCTGGAATTAGTCCCTGAGTTTGCTCTGGGGTCTGGGGGCTGGTCGGCCACCTGGCTGTGTTGCTTTGGGCGAGTTGGCTCCCCTCTCTGGTTCCAGGCTCTAGGGGGATGGGCTTGATGGCTTCGGAAACTCCTCCAACCCTCTGGCAAGTGACACTCAGGACCTGAGACAAACCCTGGACAGAGGCCACTGTAGGCCCCACTCCTCCGTCTCAGGGGCAGATAGGGGAGGCTGAGGGCCCAGGAGGCTGCAGGCGCCCCTTGATTTGACCCCTGGCGCGGAGGTCCAGTAGTGTTCTGGGCTGACTTCTCGGGAGACAGCCCCGTGGTCCTAGGCCACCCGCACTCCGACACTCCAGAGGCGCGAGCTGTGTGTCTTCTCTTGGGAAGGAGGGGGCACAGATGCCTGGGCTCTGCCCAGCGTGGGGTCCCTCAGGGCAGGGGGAAGCTGTGTCCAGGGAGGGAGAGGGCCTGGCAGAGTCTGTGGCGTCCACGGCCCCCTCCAGCAGCTCCATGTAGCCGCTGGAAAGGATCATTCTCCCGCGTGGCCAGGAAGTGCCGAACAGATAAAAATCCCAAGGCGCTCTTGCTTGGGTCGGGTCTACCGGCCAAGGTAATGGATCGACCCTCAGCTCCTTCATCCGATGGATGCAGCCTGGGCCTATAGGTGTCCCTGGGTTTCTCCCCAGGCGTTCTCCAGGCAGCTCAGTTATACAGAGGCAAAGCGTGGCCTGTGTCCCCAGATGCCCTCAGGTCAGGTGGTACAGGCTTAGCGTGTACACCACCACCCTGGTGTCTCAGGCCCGTGCAGGCATCTCTAGTCATTCATTGAGCCCTCCCAACAGGGCCACCAGACCGCCACTACCAACCAATCCCAGGCAACCTCAGGCCTCAGCACTGGGTGGGCTCCGGGAGCTTTTCCCCAAAGCGGACTCCGGCCAGCTGCAAGAGGAGCTGGACCTGGCCTGGCAGTGACTGTGCCCTTGCTTCCTAGGATGGATGGCAGATGGCAGCCTTCACGCTGGGCCTGGTCCCTGCTGGCTGTGGCACTTGTGGCTGGGGGTGCATCGTCCACGGGGGCCGTGGTGAGTGGGGAGCACGATCCTTCGCCCAGGTCGGCTGACGCTGAGGGCTGGGTGGCAGACAAGGGGCAGGGGTCCGGGGGTCCTGGAGTGCCTTCCCAGATCCCCTCCCGCTCCTGGGAACGTGCCTTACAAGCCAGTGAGGCCAGCCCCTGAGTGCGGGGCTCCGGCCACTCCGGAGTCCTTGCTGATTCGACAGGACAGGGGCTGGCTGCTCCCCTTCTGAGAGAAGCCCCGGAGTGTGGCGTGTAGACGGGCGGGGTCGGGTCCTGCAGAACCCAGGCTGCTCGGGGGAAAAGAAAGGATGGTTAGGGTCAGCCTCAGGATCCCGCCAAGCTCCCAGGATGTTCCAGATCCCCAGATGGGGCAGGACCTGAGGCCCACAGCTCCCTGGGAGGTCCCCCAGAGACCGCCCTGGAGATCTGAGCCTAGGCTTCGAGCAACCCACCCAGGGGGCTGTGTCCTCCTGTCCAGGGCACGGGGACGGCAGGCCCGTCCGGCCAGGTGCTCCAGCCTCCTTCTAACTGTCGTGGGGCCTCTCACCCAGGACAACAGCCCAACGTCCAACAGCCTGGAGGCGGGCACCGATGCCACCGCCTACTGGTGGGGAGAGTGGACCAAGTGGACGGCATGTTCCCGCAGCTGCGGGGCTGGGGTGACGTCCCAGGAGCGGCATTGCCTGCAGCAGAGGTGCGGGGCTTGAGCACATGGCCCCGAGGGGCTGGCGTGAAAGTGGGGCCGTCTGCACGGGAAAGGGAGGCCTGGGAGGTGGGGGGGTCTCGGGCTGGGACAGGGGTCTGCGGTTTGAGGCTGCACAGGCCAGGTGAGCAGGTCAGTCTTTTCACTGGCCTCCGTTGGGGACGTGGCTTCTGTTGGGTCCCAGGCAACAGTGTCCTGGGGTTCGTCCTGCTCCATTTCTAGGGCTCTTTCAGTGAGGGGTCAGGCCCACCCTGGGTTTCTCTTCTGAAGACCTGAGTTGAATAAACATGGGGAAAGCGTACGGTGCAGTGGTTACTGTTGGCCAGACCTGGGTTCAAATCTTGCCTCGCCTACTTCCTAGCTGTGTAACCTTGGGCAAGTCACTTAACCTCTCTGAGCATCAGTTTCCACATTTGTGGCGTGGAGATTATGCTCGAGCCCACCTGACATTTCTGAGAATACAAGAGACAGTGTGTGTGTATGCACTGCATACATGGTAAATGTTGTTATTTTATTACTAACTCTGTGTCCTAAGACCCTCTGCTGTGTGCTGGGGATAGAGAGGTGAATTGGATCTCACCACCGCCCCCCAATAAGGGACTAAGAAGCACCCTCTAACTACCTGAATACCTGTGACGTGAGAGGGCTCTGGTGCAGCAGCGGGGCTTGAGTGGGGAGGAAGGAGGCCTCGGTCAGAGGAATCAGAGCAGGCTCGGGGGCAGCATGGTGGAGGAGTAGCCCAGAGGCCGCCCAGGAGCAGAAGCAGGGTCAGGGCTGCAGCCCATGTCCTCCCGCCAGGAGGACGTCTGTCATGGGCACTGGGAACCGGACCTGCACGGGCACGTCCAAGAGGTACCAGCTCTGCAGAGTACAGGTGAGGCTCCGCCAGACGGGACCCCCTCCCTCCTCCCCCTTCTCTGGCGGGTCTCAGGTCAGCTTCCCGGTGGCCCTGGGCCCTCTGGACACTCTGTCCAGGACCTGCCACTTACACCCTGTTGAAGAGAAGGGTGGTGAGGGCCCCCGGGCTCAGAATACCCCCTTCCGGCATCAAATCAAATCTGTGGTGCCCACCACGGGCTGCGGGCACCTGAGGGGAAAAGAACCCACTTCTGCTGGCGGAACTCCAGCACGACCTCAAGGTCTGGGGTCTAGGGGTGCACGCGGCCCCTGCGCTCAGCGTGAACCCTGCTCACCGGTCTCCCCGGGGGACTGGAGTCACCGGCATCCCCCCTGTGCGCCCACCTCTGCTCTCTGCGCCCTCAGCACCCAAACCTTCTTTGTCAGTCGCGTGCCGCACCGAGGTGGCTGGGTCTGGGCAGGAGGTGCTGACTCTGGCTCACCCTCCCGTCACCTCTCGATGGGGCCAAAGCCAGTCTGAACCGGACCCCCGGGACGGGGGGCGGGGCAGAGAGATGATGCTGTGCGTGTCCCCATGTCCCTGCGTCCACGTGTCTGTGTGTCTGTGTGGGCACGCGGGGGGAGTTAGGGGCTGGAGGGAGGCGAGCGGCCACGACCTCTGTGCTGGCCTCACCAGTCAGCTGCCCTCCTGACGTGAGCTCGGGAGGGAGCCCTGGCCCAGTTCGGCTTCTGGCCGCGGCGTGAGCAGCTGGGCCCCGCACAGGCCCCTCCCCTCTGCCCCACGGGCTCCTCTTCTACGAAGTCAGGCCCACGCGGTCAGTGCCCGTGTCCCAGGCACTGTGGCTACGGCTGCGGACACGTAGATGGGCCCCTGCCCGAGGACGCGGGGCGAGTGGGGACCCCGCGCGAGCACCGCCGAGGCCGGTGTCCCTGCCGCTCCATGTGCAGCCTGGGAGAAGGCCGGGGCGGTGGGGCTGAAAGGATCCAGCCCAGAGCACAGGGAGGGCCAGCACACGTGGGTGCTGGAGGCCTGGTCCTCCCTCCCTCCTTCCAGAGAGCCCGAGAGACGGAGAATAAGGAGGAGAGCCACTTCCTGCTCTGCCTGGACAAAAATGCTTTTGTCGGGCCGAGTCCCTCCCAGAGCCTCCCGCCCTGTCTTCCCGCTTCCCAGGAGTGTCCGCCGGACGGGAGGAGCTTCCGCGAGGAGCAGTGCATCTCCTTCAACTCCCGTGTGTACAACGGGCGGACGCACCAGTGGAAGCCGCTCTATCCCGGTACTGTGGCCCTGGGCCACCCAGCAGGGAATTCTCTGGCAGGATCTATACCTGATGGTCACTTCCTGGGGCCTGTGGGAGGGAATGTCCTCGTCCAGTGGGTAGGCAGGTGGGGAAACAGGCCCAGAGGTGGCGGGGGTGGGGGGGGGTCTTGTCCAAGGTCATGAGTAGTTCAGGCGGCAGTGTAAATGACTTGGCCTCTCCCGCTCACCGGGTAAGTGCAGGGTCCCCAGGACCGGCAGTCCAGGGCCATCAAGTCGGCTCAGACCTCCTGCAGAGGGGACACTGCCCCCCACTCACAGGGCGGCAGAGGCTGGACTTCCAGAGCCTGGGCTGGGCCAGATCACCTGCATCTTGGTCCGTTTCTGCCACTGAGACCCCAGGCAAGTTCTTTCCATTCTCCAGGCCTCCGTTTCCCCATCTGTGCCATGAAAGAAGTGCCGTCTCAGTGCGGGGGAGGGGAGGTCCCTGACTCTGGCCCCCGCCAGCCGCCCTGAGACCCTGTCTCCCCCATCAGATGACTATGTGCACATCTCCAGCAAGCCGTGCGACCTGCACTGCACCACTGTGGACGGCCAGCGCCAACTCATGGTCCCCGCCCGCGACGGCACGTCCTGCAAGCTTGCCGACCTGCGAGGGGTCTGCGTGTCTGGAAAATGTGAGGTTGTTCAACATTGTAGCAGAAGTACCACCGGTCTCCTTGCGCCAGCCGCCCACGTGTCCACCCAGGCAGTGGCAGCCCCGGGGCCCGGGCCTCAGCACCCTCCCAGCAGCCTCTCCACCTCCCTTCCTGCAGCCCATCGGCTGTGACGGGGTGCTCTTCTCCACCCACACGCTGGACAAGTGTGGCGTCTGCCAGGGAGACGGAAGCAGCTGCACCCACGTGACAGGCAACTACCGCAAGGGGAACACCCACCTGGGTAAGAGCCCCTGCCGCTCTGGGTCCAGGGCCCGTGGGATCCTGCCGCCGGCTGCTAAGTGACAGTGCAGGGTCCTTCCCCTCCTGGGCCCCCCGATCCTCCACCCAGGCCCAGCAGGGCTGGCCAGTGGCTCTGTAAGGCCCCCATTGGCTACAGGAAGAGCAGCAGCTCTGTGTTGAGCACCTGCTGGATACCAGGTGCCGCGGTGCTCACGGGGATTGGGGACCGCATCTGACCCAAGCGCAGCCTTCAGGGAGATGTTAACACCGTCCTTAAAAGGGGGAAACTGAGGCACGCGTTCCGTCCTCACCGCTGATATGAGATTGAGGTCTGGGCGCACAGATTCTGGGGCCTAAGCTCTCAAACCCGAGTTTCGAGGGCTGTAGGGGTCCAGGCTCCCGCCAGCTCCGCGCCGGCCGCAGCGCAGAGCCGGCCCTCCTGGGGGTTGGGGGAGGGGCGGGCAGGGGGTCTGTGCCTGTGACAGGATTTTGCACTTTTGGAAGGATATTGCTTATAATACTCAGTCTTGAACTGAATACATTCCTGGGTCTCAGTTAATGCCTGTGGGATTAAACTGGGTTATCACAGCCTCCGGACTGGGAAAGGTAGGGCAGCTCAAAACCCATTTGACAGATGGGGAAATTGAGGCCCAAGGTAGGAATTGCCGGCTCGAGGTCCCTCAGAGAGGCCAGGTGCGTCTGGACTAGAGCCAACCCCTTGAGAGACCCCAAGGACCTGGCTGTCAGGACCCCCACGTGTCCTGGAGGTGGAGGGGACAGACAATTTCGGAGTTAGAGTTATAGGGCTTGGACGAGAGACCCAGGGATGGGCATGCCGACTGAGGAGAGGCAGGGTAAGGAAAGGAGGGGTGTCTTTAGCGGAAGCCCAGCCGGGCAGGGGTCTGAATAAGGCAGGGCGAGCACAGTGGGCAGAGGCCGCTTTCTTCAGAGGCCTCGCTGTGGGCGGGGCGCGGGCAAAGACATCGCGCCTTTCCTCCCTTCCTTTCACAAACCTGCTTTTGGGACCTTCCACCAGATCCCGGGGCGTGGAGCTGGCAGAGGCAGGGTTCAGAGGGTGCGTCTCTTTCTGAGCGCCTCCTGGGTGCAAGGTGCGGCAGTAAGGTTCATGCCCGCGTGGAGCTCTCAGCTTGGGGGCCCGGGGCTGACCCTTAACCAAGCCCACCTGTAACTCTACCAAGAGCACTGCACGGAGCTAAGTGCAGCACGGTTAACTCGCTCCCAGAGCTTGACTCCGGGCGGGGACTACCACTGCTGTCATTTTACAGATGTGGAAACAGAGGGTTAAGAAACTGGGTTAAAGTCACATAGCCAGAAGAGGCAGAGGTGGGCGTGAACGCAGACAGCCTGCTCCCGGGTCTGTGGTCCTAAGCACTGGCCCACATCCTCCCCCGGTGGATGTGTGCGAGGTAGCTATGGTGAAGAATCTCGGAGCTGTGTGCTAATTTAAAAACGAACACATATAAACCTTCATTTAAGCAAAGTCATCATTTCCTAATCGTTTTACCTCTATAACTCTTGTGTCTGTCGGCTGGAAATACTAGGGCAGCAGGTAAACGACTGTGTCCCTTTTCTCGACTCTGCGCCCAGCGACACAAGCTGGCAGCTTGACATCGGCCACAGTGGGTGGAAGTGCTTGTCCTCTGGAAATCGGCCGATACTGCAGGTCACAGCTGCTCCTGTCCTCCTGCCAAGAGAGCCAGTGGTTAGGCGTTTAGGGGCTCCCCGCGGGCCGGAAGGACCAGCTCAGGGTCTTCAGGGGGCTGTAAAGGGGGCGGCCGGCAGGAGCGGCTCACCTGGCTGTCGGGCCCACGTGCCCCTCGGGTGACTTGGGCATCGGCCCAGCAAACCTGATTCAAGAAGCCCCTCGTCACCTTCTCCCGGACGGCTTTTCATTCTGAGGGCTTTAAAAAAATCTCCCTCCTTCTCCCAGCAAACCCTCTACCACCTGCTGGCAGCACGGTCCCTTCCTCAGACCTCTGCCCCCCAAGACCCTTGGTCCCTTTGTGGGGAGCTCTGTGAGGGTCTCCGTGGCTGCCGCCCCACCTGACTGGGGCCTTCGATGACAGGCCCTGAGCTGGGGCCTCGTACTTCCTCATTTACACCTCTGAATGTAACAAGCCTTTAAAATCACCGTGATGGTATGACAACGTGGGTTTCTAAAATAGCACTGGTGATGACGTCCTCGGGGCCGGGCTCTGTGCTACCCAGACTCTCTTCCGTCACCTAGAGTGGGGGCCGTCATCCCTGTACAGGCAAGAAAACTGCTCAGGGTCACCTTGGTGGTAGTGGCAGAGCAGGACCCAAGTATGTTGACTCCAGCAGACTTACGGTCCCTGTGGCCTGTGGTGTGCCTCGGAAGGAACAGGGCAGGTACCAGGGAGCATCTCCCACAGCCTTGGTAGGAAAGTGTCTCGGAAGTGGGGAACGCTGGGGCCATGCCGGAGCGGTGGGTCAGCTCTCCCGTGGCGGGGCGTGTTCTGCCAGGTCCTGGACTTGCCTCTCGGGCCCCAGGTGCACAGCTCTGGCAGCGGGGAGGGGCTGCCCTTAGACGCTGCCCCTCACACGCCAGGAGTGCAGGAGGGTGGTGACTGCCATCCTGCAGTCGAGAGGCAGTGGCCACAGCCGGCCTGCCGCTCACCGTTGTTCCGTGTCCCCCAGGTTACTCTCTGGTGACCCACATCCCGGCCGGCGCCCGAGACATCCAGATTGTGGAGCGGAAGAAGTCTGCGGACGTCCTAGGTGTGTATGTGGGGCCTGGGTGGCTTCACAGGGGCTTATGGTTTTGCATGGGGTGAAATGTGTGGGTTATGAGTGGACAGGGGACACTTGACCTTGGGTCCCTTCTTGCAGGAGAGGGATGGCCCCAGAAGCCAGAGCTTGACCTGAGTGGGTGCCTGTGTGTAGCACGTGGTGGCGGTGGGGGGGGGGGGTCGTAGGGAAGCTGACCTCACCCCCATGTGTGCAGAGGTCTTGCACTCAGAGTTGCTTAATAATGGAGGGGGTCATGACTCAGGTAGTGAGTTCCCTGTCCCCGGAGGGCGAGGCACAGGCAAAAGCTGGAGGTGCTGGCGGCGGCCTCTCTGCTCCCCCCGCTGCCCCCCCAGGTCCGAGGAGTGAGACTCTGGGGCTGAGAAGGTTGAGGCAGAGCGAGAAGGAGTAGATGGCCAGTCTGAGGCCAAGGGTGACGAGAAGCAGGGGTGGGATTCAAGCTCCCATCTGGGGCCCTCGAGTTGATGTTTTGGCTACCGGACTGTCTCTGGTGGGAAGCTGGATTCAGTAGGGGTCCTTGAGGATCGTGGCGTCATTTGCATGGTGGCTGAGGAGGTGAGGCCCCACGTTGGTGACAATTTCTGGAAGGGCTCCCTGTGTAGTGGGAAGTTGGCAGGGCAAGGCACCTTGTCTGCACCCCCGGGGGAGCCCCTTCTGGCCGAGGAGGGCAGATACTGCCATCTGTGAGCCGATCTGCACAGGGCAGGTGGGGGACCCGGGCAGGGCTCACCTCCCTCCCTCTCAGGGCAGCTTCTCGGGGCCCAGGGCTGGTGGGGCGCGACCACCCTTCTAAGGGAACGCTGGGGTGGAGGGTGGGTCTTTGCTAAAGGTCCTCAAGGTTGAACTCAGCACGGGCTCTCAGCCCTTCAGGCCCCGGGGCCCCAGTGCCCCCAGCCGGCGGGTCTGCACGCTCCAGGCCCCAGCCCCTGCGGCCCAAGCACGGGGGCCAGGCCTCTGCCAGGCCGGTTGCTCTGTGGCCCGCTGGGAGGGTGGTGAGGCCAGGAAACACCGTGTTCCCAGAGCTGGCTGCAAAGCCATCGTTCTTGAAACAGACGCGTGGAAATACCAAGGGCCGCCTCAGAGCACTGGGAAAGCCGCAGGAAGGAAGGTCGTTACTGTCAGGAAACAGGTTTGGACTCGGGCCGGGGATTTAACCCTGTGCACAGGCCCAGCCCGTCCGCGTCCTCCTCGCCCAGCTCCCGCTCTTATCCCCGTTAGTTTTCAACGCTGCCACATGGAGGGTGTTTTTCCAGCAGACGCGTCCTGCTTGATAATAAATGAACCGCCCGTCTCCTCTGCTTGGAGTTGCATCAGAAGCTTTGGAAGCTGAACTCTTCCCCACCTTCGGGCCAGTTCCTGGCACGGGCTCTAAAGAAACCCTCTGGAAGACACACTGTCCCCGAGGTGGAGCCCCGCCCCACGGCCCCGGGGCTCCCAGGGAGGGCCAGCCGTCCCGCCTCTGGACAGATGTCCCAGCCCATTGCGGGGGGCCGCACGTGCGTTCCCGCTGTCTGGGCGTCATCGCGCTCCAGTTCTGGGAGTGGATGTCCTTCTGAAGTCCTTGGTTCCAAGTGTCCACCGGCACCCTGCCTCAGAGAGAGGCTGACTGGGAGCCACACCGGGGGGAATGGGCCGATCCGGCCAACGGTCAGCCGGGTCCCCCGGTCTGGGCGGCAGAATGTCATGCTCCCAGCGAGAGCACGGAACTGGTCAGCTTGGGGTCAGGTAGGGCCTGCTGGGGCCGCTGGGACAGGGCTGCAGTGTTGCTCGGCCTGGGCCCTGGTGGGGCACTACGGTCCCCTCCCCGTGTCACGGGAGGGGAAGCTGGGGGTGCCAAGTCAGTCCGGCTCACATGGGGAAGTCTGCAGTAGAGCCAGGCAGGGTGGCCCTGCCCCAACCCGGCGGACACCTGCTGTCCAGCGTGTGTCTCGACCTGGTCGCTTGGTCCCTATGCTCTACATCACCTCTCAGCCCCAGCCCCTTTGGAGGCGGCTGGAACGGCAGGACCAAGTGGGCCCTGGGCCAGCCACCCTCAGTCGTCCAGACAAGCCCTTGTTTATTTTAGGCTGATAGGAAGGAGGACCCACACCTCCCTGGTCAGGGCCACATGCCGTGTGCAAACAGAGCGTCCCACTCCCACGACGTGGTGTTTCCTGTCTTTGGGTGCTTGGGGAGGGTCACAGGGATCCACAGGTTGGCCAGAGGTCCCGAGTGCGAGGTCCTGCCCCCCCCCATCCCCACTCCGGCCGCTCCGGCTCAGGTGACCAGGCAGCTGTGCCCTTTCAGCTCTTGCAGATGAAGCCGGCTACTACTTCTTCAATGGCAACTTCAAGGTGGACAGCCCCAAGAACTTCAACATCGCCGGCACCGTGGTCAAGTACCGGCGGCCCATGGACGTGTACGAGACGGGAATCGAGTACATCGTGGCGCAGGGGCCCACCAACCAGGGCCTGAACGTCATGGTGCGTGGGCCGCGGCTCCGGGGCTTCCCCAGAAGCCGGCAGCAGGTGGGGGGCTTCCGGGCCAGCGCCTCCACGCATCTCGGGGTGGGCCTCATTCCTTCAGTCCCTCGTTCACTCACTGAGTCACTCCCTCAACCCAGCCCTCGCTCAGATTTTCATTCCTTCACTAGTCTCCCATTTACTCATTAATTCATTTACCTGTTCACTTGTTCACCCAAGCACCTGCTGACTCACACTCTCACTTGTGTGACCCTCCTCTCCCCTCCCTCCCTCCCTCCCTCCCTCCCTCCCTCCCTCCTTCCTTCCTTCCCTCCTTCCTTCCTTCCTTCCCTCTGTTAGCACCCCTGGAGGATGTGCACAGCAGGAGGTTCTGTGCAGGACATCAGGAACTGTGTGGGGAGATGAGGACAGAAGGCTGGATGGGGTACAGGGATGCAGGACCCACTCCCCACTCCCCAGGTTGGGGTTCAAGCCCCCCATGGAGTTCCCTAGCCTCGGCCCCATGGACACTGTGGCAGTCCTGCCAGGTCCTTGATGCTGAGGGACCATGGCAGTGCCTGTCACGGCTGTCCCCCTGGTGCTGCATCCAGGATGCTCATGGCCCCTGGGGGGAGTGCACGGGGCGCGAGCAGAGGGCAAGAGAGTTTGGCTTGTTATGGCCAGCTTGCCGGGACTTTTCCCGTGGCTACTGTCTAGAAGCGAATGGCATTGCCGCTTGGTGCCCCAGATCTGAAAATGCAGAGGAATTACCACTGAAATCAGGTGATGTCAAGCGGCTCTTGGAGGCCTGCCGGCTTTCATGGAGGCTGAGGGATACGGTGGGGACACAGCCCACCCACCTGACCAATGCCAGAGGCTGGCCCACGGCAGGTGGCAAAGACGTTCTATCTCTCACCCGTTTGTTTCGTGCCCCTCCCAGGGTGGGCGCCCTGTAGTGTGCGTTCACAGGTGATCCAGAGACCTTCACGTGTTACGTCTCCGCCACTGATCCAGCTGCGCGTGTCTTCTCCAGACCTCCTCGTGCCCGATCTTAAAGCCTTTTCCATCCAGGCTCCCGACCAACCGGCCAAGCCAAGTGCCCTGTCCACGAGTCAGTATTTATTCTTACTTAGGGCCACTCTGCCTTCCAAACAAGTTGGGTGGCCGCCTTACCTGCACGGCCTGAAGCCCTCTGGGAGGACTTTCCTTCACAGCAACTCTTCAGGGCTATCCCATGTTCAGCGCGCACCCCCAGACCCAGCTGACGCTGCTCAGAGCCAAGTCTTGCCATTTCGCTCCTCTCTGTCTTCACCCTAAGGGTACTCCGTGCAGCCGTAGCTGTGAGCTGAGAGAGGGATGCTGGCACCAGAGTCCCGGATGCTGGGAGGCTGGGTCACCCGCTTTTCTGTCCCTCTAGCCCCGGATTGCTGCTGGGCCCTCCTGACCCCGTAACTTAACGGAGCTGAGAGGCCTCATGTTATAATGTTCGGCTCTGGCTGTGTGGGTCACTTGATGTCCTGCGGTCAAAGGGTCATCTCTAGTAGGGTCTGATAGCACACCAGGGGTTTTTTTCAAATAACGTCTATTTATTTTAGGTGATATGGCCTTCCTCTAGGATACTAGGGGTCTACGTTATCATTTTCTTAGCAAAGTTTGCCAGAAACTCCACAGTCCATCTTTCCCCACCACAGACACCTTTATTACTGCAGGGGCTGCTGGGGATTACAGCCCAGGTGGTGGGCTGCTTGCATCACAGCCTGGGCCTCCTGCAGAGCCCTTTCTCCTCAGGACCCCACTCAAGGCAAATCCAGTATATGGATTGGACCAATATTCCCTGCTGCGGAATATGTTGTGTCCTAAATTCTTCACGACTGGGGGCATGAGATATGCTAAGTTTCCCTTTATTTTCAAGGAGAGGTCTTGTGCCGCCCTCGAGTACCGGACCCTGAGATTTTCACTGATGTGGGGCCAGTCTTCACAGGGGTTAATCTCCGATCCTCTGGAATACGTATGTTTTACCAAGGCCTCCAGTGCCCCGTCCTGCTCATCAGGTCTGCTAAGCATGATGTCGTCAATGTAGAGGACCGATGTCACGTTCTGTAGGACGGCCCAGACCCGTCTGTACCGCGTGTTATGACGGGAAGCGGGAGAATCAAGCATAGCCCTGGGTCAGAACTCTAAATGTGTGAAACAGAGCTCTTCTGCTTCTCCTTCCTGATGGGGGTAGAAAAGAATTTGCCAGACGGTCAACTTGAGGGCAGGTTAATCCGCTCTAGAAAGGATGCCGTATCTGTCCCAGAGCTGCCACTGGGGCTGCTGCTCGGCTGAGCTTGCAGGAATCCACTGTCACCCTCCTGGATCTGTCTTGCTTTTGTAGGGGCCAAACTGTGGAATGAAATGGGGGCTATGATGGGGTCAGCACCCTTGCATCCTCTAGGCCCTTGAGCGGCGCTAGTCTCTGTGCTTCCCCCCAGGATGCAATATGGTTTCTGATTTGCTCCCCGCCCGGGTCAAGGAGCCAACAGGAAAGTTCTGCTCTCTCCCAGTTATGCGTCTGGGGGCTGGGTGAGCCTTGGATCCAGCGGATAGACTGTCAACCAGACCTGGGCCTTGTTTGGGCCGTTACTTGTCATCCACATGCTCTCACCGTAAAGGGGACAGCAATGATGCTTTGGGTCCCTGGTTAACAATGACAACTCGAACCCTGGTCCTACAATGTCTACCCGTTTCTCCACTGAGCAGCTCACCAAGTAAATAGCTGTGGGCTCTCTGGTGGAAGAACTGGGGGGAGCATGACCATATCAACCAACTGGGGATCCTTCTTCCCGGGGACCTGGCTGTTCCATCCTCCAGCAGATTCTGGGTCTAAAACGTGGTCCAGGAAACTGGGCAGGGACTGTGACGTTTATGTGGCAGCTGCCGTCTGCTTTGCGATCATCCACCCGCGATTTCTTCTGATCATACAGATTGAGAAGAACCTTTGCTGGGCCCATGCATTTGTCCCCTAGGAGTCCTTTGTTCTGTCAGCTCTGTCCAAAGGCTCAAGCTCCCTGGCTACCGTGTCAACCTCATTGCTCGTTACGGTACCTGAGCCCCCTTGTCTGATTACCACGGGCAGTTCAGCTCCGTACTGGCATCTCCTGCCACCGGCCCTGGCCTAGGAGGACACCCAACACCATCCCTCTAGGTGTCCCTCTGAGTGACGTGGGTGACTCTTCACCACCACGCTTCATTTCACTGCGGCGGCCGGGACGTCCTCCGGGTGATTCTGAAGAAAATAGTCACCTGGCGGCTTTTCCAGCCTTTTCCTCCCTCTTCCGTCATCTGCTGTGGTGGTGCCAGCACGGGTCCTCCCCTTAGTGTGTTGGCCTCACCTTCCCCGGGGTGCTTGCGAGCGTGGTCCCTCCTCCGTCCTGAGCCGGGGCTCCCACAGGAGAGACTTCCCCCCATCCAGGCTCAGCTTCTGCCGTCTGCCGCGGCTGGTTCTGCAGGGTCGTTGCCGATGGCCCCGTCTCCCCCGAGCAGCCCCAGGGCTCCCCTGAGTAGGTGAAGAGGGCGCTTAGCGTGAGCCATCAGCCAGGTGGCCCGGGGAGGAGGTGGACAAGGCCCTCAGGGAGGCAGAGGTCTCCGTACGATCTTCAGGCGAGGGCCAGGTGCTGGCCTTAACAGTGAGGAATGGCCACTTTTTAGGCTCAAAGATTCAGGGGAATCTGAGATTTCAAAATTTTTAAGCAGATTGACTCAGACCCCCACGCCCCAAGTCTCCTCCCGGTCGGGCTCTTGGCGAGGTGGAGAAGCCAACATACCCCGGCTCTCTGACGTTCTTCTACCTTTTCTGGCCCTGCTGGAGGACATGTGAGTCTCTGTGTAACACCTAGGAGGTAACACTCTGGCTTGGCCTCAGGTTGGAGGTTTGGTGGTGATGTCACCCTAGCCTTTCACTGTCTATCTCCAAAGCGCCACGTTCCGAAGACCTTTCTCCTTTCTCAAGGTACACCCCAAGCCCAGCCAACTCCCAACACTTGAGACATGGCGCCCAAAGCACATTTTCTTCCTCTGGTGTCTCATTCCGGCCTGACACCTGGGGGGATCTCAGGGGTCCATGCACCGCCAGGGAGGGCTCGCGTCACCCCTGCTGGCAGGGGATCCCGCTCCAAACTCCCATTTGAGAGCTGCTTCCTGGGGCTTCGGACACCAGCTGACTTAAGCGGCGTCCCTCGAAAGACCCGCGAGCACTCAGTCAGGGGAGCCGGACAGTCAGGGGGGAAAGCTGGGGGGCGACGCAGTCTCGACAGAAACCTCAGCCCATCCCCCAGTCAGCTCTGATGCTGGGACGGTCCTCAGGGGCCTGGGCCCTGGTACTTGCGCTTGGCTGGCAGTGGGGGGGCTCCGGGGGGAAGGTGGTGGGGACGGTGCACTCTTATAACTTGGGATTGCTGGCACGTGGTGATAGTAAAATGCAGGTTGGGTTTTAATTGGTTTTATTACCTTTAAAACATTCTCTGCACCCCGCGCACCCTTCACTCCCTGTGCCTGGGGCGGACGGCTCCCTCTGCCCCTTCCCTGGCCGTGTTCGCCCGTCTGTGGACACGGACTGCCCCTGGGGCCACGCGTAGCCTTGGGTGGGCGTGGCAGCGTTCTTCGGTCAAGGGTGAGTCCCTGGGAAGGACGCGGCTGCAGGCCGCAGCAGGAAAGCCTTCTGCAGCTCAGGGACAAGAGTCTTCTGTCCTCAAGGGGCTTGTGGGCAGTGGGCCTCGGCAGCCACTCCAGGCTGGTGGGGAAGGGGCTGGGGTGAGGCAGGGCTTGGGGTCCCACTTCTCCTCCTCCCCCAGGTGTGGAACCAGAACGGCAAAAGCCCCTCCATCACCTTTGAGTACACGTTGCTGCAGCCGCCGCGTGCGCACCGCATCCAGCCCGTCTACTACGGCTTCTCGGAGCCCGCCTCAGACAGCGCGGAGAGCCAGGAGCTGGACGGCGCGGGGCTGGTGGGCTTCCTCCAGCACAACGGCTCCCTCTACGGCCAGGCCTCCTCGGAGCAGCTGGGCCTGGACAACCGGCTGTTCGGCCACCGGGGCCCGGGGATCGAGCTGGGTCTGAGCAAAGGCCAGGAGACCAACGAGGTGTGCGCGCAGGCCAGCGGCAGGGCCTGCGAGGGGCCCCCCAGGGGCAAGGGCTTCCGAGGTAACCAGGAGGAGGGGCGGGGTGGGGCGGGGCTTCCCAGGGAGAGGGGCCTCGGGTGAAGGGTCTTCAGAACCCGGCACCTGCAGAAGAGGGTGACAGAGGTGCCGGTTCCGTGCAGGCTGACCGGGCAGGCCCAGGGCCGGCCCTTAGCAGACATCCTCTGCACATACCTTCCTCCAGGTGGGTATGGTTATCCCCATTTGACAGGTGGGGAGACTGAGGCTTAGAGGGAGGGGTCTTGCCTGCGTCACACAGTCCACCACGGAGGAGCTGGGGGCAAATCCAGGATGGTCCGGCCCCATAGCCCGTGCTCTCACTCATTCGGTGGAGACAGACAGACAGACAGCATAGCGCACGAGGTGTGACCAGAGCTCTGGGAGGGAATGACGGGCAGCTGAGGGGCACAGAGAGGACCTCGAGTTCTTGGAGAGGGTGACCCCTGACCTGAGGGCTCCAGAGCAAGTATGGGTTAGCCAGGGGAGGGCACAGGAGAGGGGCGGGGGTGAGGGGCCCAGCAAGGGCCAGCCTGGCGGGACAGGCTCCAGGGGAAGCCGCAGGAGGTGCAGCTGAAGACGCAGCGGTGGGTCACAGTCCCTGACCCCATGCTGACAGCTTGGCTGTGCTCCTGAGGGCCGTGGAGTGACACGTCGGGGCTGGGCTGGACCATCAGCCCTGCTGAGGGGTGGAGGGTAGAGCAGACTTGAGAAGGCTCCCCTCACTGACTTGGGGGCAAGTTTCCAAGACCCTGAGAGTCTTCAAGTAGGAAACACTTTAGAGGCGGTATTTGTTCCCTGGGGCTCCAGCAGCAAACTCCCACCAACCGGGCGGCTTAAAACCTCAGAAACGTATTCTCTCCCCGCTCTGGCGGCCAGAAGTCTGTGGAATAAAATCAAGGTGTCGGCAGGGCTGTGCTCCCTCTGGAGGCTCCAGGGGAGGGTCCTTCCCGCCGCTTCCAGCTCCCGGTGGCGCAGGCGTCCCTTGGCTTGTGGCCGCATCGCTGCAGACTCTGCTCTGTCTTCACACGGCTTCTCCTCTGCGTCCGTGTGTCTCTGCGTGTTCTCTTCTTAAAAGGACAGCAGGCGTTGCAGGTATAGGGTCCGTGACGATCTCATCTGGAGATCTGTATGTCTGTGAAGGTCTTATTTCCACATAAGCTCGCATTCTGAGGTTCGGGGCAGATGTGAATTTCGGGGAAACCCTATCCAACCCACGGCAGAGGTCAAGCAGGCTCCCCAACAAGAGGTTGTCCAGGCCGGCTCGCGAGCCTCCGCCAGGCGATCTGTGTCCGCTCATCGGGCAGAAACCTGCCTCTGGACGCTTCCCGGTTCAGGTCTTTGGGGCAGCACCCCTGCTCCGCCCCTGCCCAGGGCAGCCCTTGCCCCGCCATGAGGGGGCACCGGAGGTTGAGCCACCCATCTCCCCGTAGACGGCAACGCCACCGGGACGGCTCTCGCGGGACACCAGGATGACCAGGAGGCCGGCGCCCGTTTTACCTCCCAGGAGCTCCTCTCAGCCAACGCCATCTCCGACCAGCTCCTGGACACGGGCTCCGACTCCAAGGAGGTCCCCCTCAATGAGACCAGCAACAGCATCTTTGCACAGGGCGCCCCGAGGGGCTCCCCGGCCGACAGCCTCTATGTCGAGTACGAGGAGAACGAGGGAGCCGGTGCTTACCTGCTCAACGGGTCCTACCTGGAGCTGAGCACTGACAGAGTGGCCAACACCTCCTCCGAGGCCCCATTCCCCAACGCCAGTGCCAGCCTCCCTGCCTTGGCTGGGAACAGGACGCAGAAAGCCAGGTAGGAGGCAACTCCCCAGTCCTGTCTGGGGGCTGCTGGGTGAGGGCCGGGACGGAGGTAGGTGGGAGAGAGCCGCCCCCGCCCAGGGCCCCCCCGCCTCACCCCGCGGATCTGAGCAGGGGGTCAGAGGCCTGGGTTTTAGCATCTTTCCCACAAGTTAGGTCCACGGGCTAAAGCTGGTGCCGAGTGCCCACGTGTGATGTGATTCCGGGAACTGGGGGGCAGAGGGGGGGAAGAGGTGGACAGTTCTGAGCACTTGGGGCTAAGTGTTCCATGTGCACAGAGACATGTTCTCATCACAACCAGCCTTAGCTTTAGGGAGGGGTATTGGGCTCAGAGAGGTAGGTAAGCGACGTCCTTAGGGCTCAGAGACTGGAGGCTTGGGGTCCTTACGTTCTCGGTCTGGATGTTCATTACACACGTGGTCGCTGTGCGTAAGGTGGGACAGCTCTTGCGGGAGACCGTAACGTTCCCCGAAGGTGGGGTGGCTCAGGACAACCTTCCCTGCTGGCCACGGAGGAGACTGGGGGACGGTTCAGTGGGGTCCCCAGACAGGGTCCAGGCCCCGAGTCAGGCACTAGGAACAAGGCCTCCTGCAGTGGGGCTGGAGCTGCCCTGGGACGGGCCGTGGGAGAGAGTCCAGAGCGAAGGACACGCGGGGGAGGCCTGGACAGTCACACTTGGGGACACCTGAGTCATGGCTGGCCCTGGAAGAGTCTGAGGCCAGGAGCCTCCCTGGGTTGGGGTCAGCTGGGATCAGGGTGGCTCCAGGCCTCCACTATCCCTACTAGAGGACAATTCCCTGGGCCAATGATGACTCCCCTGTTCTCTAGGCTAACAGGACAGAGAGGCTGGTTTAAACAGACTGAGCCAGGCTCAGCACCCCTGGTGGCGAGCGGGGACTAGAGGCAGGAACAAGCCCACTGTGTTTTGCCTTTTTTTTTAATTAATTAATTAATTAATTTTTAAACTTTTGGCTGCGTTGGGTCTTCGTTGCTGCACATGGACTTTCTCTAGCTGCGGCGAGCGGGGGCTACTCTTCCTTGCGGTGCGCGGGCTTCTCACTGCGGTGGCTTTTCTTGTTGCGGAGCACGGGCTCTAGGCGCGCGGGCTTCAGACGTTGTGGCACGCGGGCTCTAGAGCGCAGGCTCGGGTGTTGTGGCACGTGTACTTAGTTGCCCTGTGGCACGTGGGCTCTTCCTGGACCAGGGATCGAACCCGTGTCCCCTGAATTGGCAGGCGGATTCTTAACCACTGTGTCACCGGGGAAGTCCAAGTGTACTGGGTTTTATTTTATCTTGTTTTCTGAGGACCCACCCAAACCCCTTGGCTTTAGACACCAAGCCCGTGGAACCCTAGCCAGGGCTGAGGGTGCAGAGGCGGGCGTCCTCGGGGAATTGAGTTTGATGGAAGATTTGGGGTTCACTCTTGAGGTGAGGCAAGTGGAGATGACTCTCTCACCCTTCCCCGGGGACGAGAGCAGGGAAGCTGGACCCCTGAGCCCACAGGAGGTGCCCCCCTCTTTTCTCAAGCTGTTTTCCGAGGCCCCATGAGATACCCAGGGCACATCCGGGGCCATTCTGAGGCTCTGGGTGGAATTCTTTGCACATGTGGCCAGAGTGGGAGGTCTGGAGCCTCCTGCGGCTGCCCTTCTTCCCGTAGGGTCCATCTAGGCCATCTGCTTGCCTGGCCCGGGTTCAGAATGCAGGGAGTGGGCCTTGGGGGTGTGTGGCATCCAGCGGCCGGAAGGGCGAGACAGGCTCTGAGTCTGAGAGGGGGGTTCAGAATCAGCCGGCATGTGCTGTTGTGATCCGGGGCCAGTTACTCAGGGCTCTTCTCAGCCCCAGGGCCGGCCGGAGGATTGAGCTCCATCCGGTACTGAAGCGCTGAAGGCACCTGGTGAGGGCCCAGTAAACGGGAAAGATCATAAGCCTCCGGGGTGGGGGAGGAGCCCTTCTGGGACCACGGCCCCGTGCGAGGAAGGCCACCTATCTCATGGTCAGGAGCCCTCTATGAACGGGTTTACCAGGGGGGCACACAGGCTGCTGTTTAATTTGGCTTCAGGCACGGAAAGTGCCAGTGGGTCTCCATCTCAACTCTCTTCTCCCCGCCCCGTTCCCCTGGGACCCGGACCCGTCGGTGACCCTCTCTGGTCCTCAGTTCCCCGTCCCTGAGCGAGGGGCTTGTCAGACGATGCTTCAGGGCCTGCCGGTCGGGCACTCAAGGATTCTTAAGCCAGGTCATGGCACAGGCTTTTGGGTCCTTAGGTCACATTACAAAGAACATCTCCTGCCCCATCCCAGTTGACTCCCACCCCACCCCTGAGCCCTAAGGGGAATGATTGGGTTTCCGTTGCCATGTGGGATGCAGGAACTAATACAATGATGGTCATTACTCAGAAAGTCCTGACGTGGTGAGATGGGCGGCTCCCCCACCAGCTGCTTCAAAGTACACCGCGGACCAGAGACCAAAGATGGTCTTTGGAGATAAAGGGCTGAGGGAGGTGGCGGGGGAACCGCCAGGACAAAATAGCCCTGTCACAGCTAGTTGTCCAAACACAGGAAGTCGCGTCTGCTCAGAGAGGGCGAAATCAAAGGGGCAGCCCAGAAAGGAAAGGTTATTTTCACCTTCTCAGAACAGCCCCGAACAATCAAGGGACGCCCCGACACCAGACGCTGGCGTTGGGAACAAGCGTCCGAGACACAGAGACACAGGGTCCCTGTCTCAGCCTGGATCGGGGGTGGCGGGGAAGCAAAGCACTTTATGAGCCTTTTATAAACAAGCGTGGCGGTCCTGGGGAAAGGGTCCAGACGCGGGATCTGAGGCATCCCAGGGCTGAGGTGGTCCGAGCCTTTCGGATCAGAGGGCACTATCTTCCTTCCAGATGGAGGCGGGTGGAGGGTTGGTGGTTTCAGCGATTTCCTGGGTGTTTTCCTCCCCAGGGCCCCACTTCCGAGAACAGGGTCTTTTAGGCATTGCATTGCTGTGCAAATACACGTTTCGAGAGGCGGGACAGGCGCCTATGCGGTGCTCCCACGAGCAGTGCCATGTGGGCAGCCCCCCCCCCCCAAAAAAATACCTTTGGTGCTTAAAACCCGAAGGGTTATTTTGAACCGTTTGCTGTCTCTCCAGAATGAGTCACGCTGCCTGCTGGCCCAGGAGGGTGTAATTAGATAAAGATGGCTTCTCCATGGGTGGGGTGGCCGGGCAGGGGCTGGATCTTTTCATCCCCTTTTGTTCTTGGGGAGAATTTAAAGCTGTGGAAAGGAGGGTGGGGGACCCAATCAGCACATTTCAGAATCAGGCTCTTCCTCCCCGGGGAGGTTCCGCGGGTCCCGTGTTCTGAGATGCTTGGGTCTTGGGTGGGTGGAGCGCCCCATCTTAAAGTTCCCGCTCACTTTTAAGGAGGAAAGAGGGAGGACCTTCCCCTTCCCCCGTATGTGTGGAAAGGCTGGGGCAGGCTCCCGGTGGGGATGCCACCAGGTGAGGGGTCCCAGCCGCCCGCCTGTGGCCGGCTGCCCTCGGCTTTCCCCTCCCTCTCCTCACTCTCCCTCCTTCCTGGGTTAACGTAGCCGCATCAGTAAATTCGTTATTTAAGGTCCGTGGGTAGACTATTTCCTGGTTCTCAGAGCGTGATGTGTCTTCAGGGCAAAATTTA
This sequence comes from Phocoena sinus, assembly GCF_008692025.1. NCBI lineage: Eukaryota > Metazoa > Chordata > Mammalia > Artiodactyla > Phocoenidae > Phocoena > Phocoena sinus. Next base: position 2,166,393 of record NC_045768.1, read on the forward strand.
TGCAAAAGTAAAGTGGAAGAGCCGTTCTCATCCACTTGTGAAATTCCAGAAGTTGGAAGACAAACAGTAAACTCCCAGTTGAATCCAAACCAACGTCTCTATCACAGAATCGACTGGAAGGCCTTTTAGAATGGATGCCCTGCAACCCTCATCTAAGCCTGACCTCCGGGGTGACAGAAAGCCCCAAGGAAAGGACCTGCGAGTGTGCTCTGTGAGAGGGTCTGAGCTTAGGGTGGTCTTCAGTCAGCCCCTCTGGGCAGGAAGGGAAGTGGAGCTGGGCGGTGGGGTCTCAGGGATGTGCCGTCCCCCGGGCCGTGGCACCACGTCCCCTTTGCCGGCTCTGGGGGTGGCAGGGTTCCACGGGCCGCATTCAGACTCAGCCGTCTGCATCTCAGAGCAGATGCCCGGGCTCTGGGAGCTGCCGCCACCTCCCTCTGCCCCTGCCGAGTCCAAAACGAGCCTGCACGTTGGATACGGAGGTTGGGCCCCAGCACACCGACTGGTTCAAAGAAGCAAACAGTCCTAACAATAGTTGGCTGGGCCGTCTGAGTTCCGGCCAAGAATCCGAGCCCGTCGCTGGCGGGGACCCAGCCCGGCGTTCCCTGGCACAGCAGCCGTTGCAGACCTGGGCAGAGGCGTCTGGAGGGGACGCGGCCACTCCCCCGTCTGCAGCTGAGCTTTTCTATTTTGATCATTGGAGGCCCAATGGCTAGTGTGCCCCATTCAGTCAGAATCCCAGCTGAGGGAGGCTGTGGGAGAGAATTCTTGTACCTTCTCAGCACACCAGGTGCTTCTCCGGTCCCTTCCCGGGGACAGGGCAGGAGGAATCTGCACGACCCTGCTAGAAGGTGACAGCGAGAAGGCTGTGTGTGTGGAAGGAGCAACTGCGATGTTGGGGAGCCCCAGATTCTTCACCCCCAGCCCCCGAAGGTGCTCTGATGGCTGCAGGCCAGTGAGCTCAGACAGTCATTGAGATGGAAAATGCCAACGTCCGTTCCTTCCTACAACCTGCCGCCCCGTGGGCGCTGCTTCCCTTGTCTCTGTTCTAGACGGTGGGCACTGGGACCCCGACAGGTGGCGATTCTGCCTGGAGCTCAGGACAGGTACACAACCACGCCCCATGGATGAGAACACATCCTCCCGTGAAACTCACCCCCTTCTCTGCTTCACCTGCTTTCAGGACCAGGCCCAAGACGCGCAAGCATGGCGTGAGTCCCGCGGACATGTACCGGTGGAAGCTCTCGTCCCACGAGCCCTGCAGCTCCACCTGCACCACAGGTACCCGTGACGGGTGCCGAAGGGCGGCACCTCCCCGGTGGGCGCGAGTCCGGGCTTCGGGGCCCATGCACCTGCTTGTAGCCCCAAATTGCCCACACGGAGCTTATCTAGCAGTTTCCTGACCCACGAGGCAGTGCGATGAGGTGGGAGTTTGGATGTCCTTGTGCTTACGACGTGCTGGACCACGGTAAGGCCCAGCCGCTTGGGGGTTAGGCAGCCCCCCAGAGGCTCCCTCATCATTCTTCGTATCACACCTTGTTAGAACAAACATCCTTCTGGTTAAAAAGTAAGAAATCTCAGGTGGTCAGGATCTTACTTTTGCTTACAGCAAACGTAGGAGGGGGAAATAGACCCACGTGGTCTGTGGCAGAGGGAACCGTTCGGATTCTAGGACCTCGTCCAGGGAGGAAGCAGGAGGGGAACAGAGACCCCCGGGGTTGCCTGGGGTTAGTAAGTGTCTGAACCTATGTCTGCTCACGTGGCTGGATGCCACCACAGCGAGCTTCTGGCTTACAGCCCAGGGCCTGGGGATCCATCTGCCGCCAGCTCTGGTCCCCTCCCCCTGGGGACTGCTGCAAGGTCAGACGCCAGGCCCAGGTCCGGGACCTGTGGCAAATGTGGGGAGACCCCGGGTGCCGCCTTATCTATACCTGCGACTTCGTGTGTGGGTTTGGGCAAGACGAGTTACTGCCACGCAAAATGTATGATGCCCCCGACCCTGCCCTTGCACTCCCACCCCCAGCTGGCCAGAGCTCTGGATGTCCCCTGCGTGCTCTGGCCAGTGTGGAAGAATTAGCAAGCCACCGACCGGAGCCTGGCCAACCGATGGTCTGGGCGTGGTCACACCTCCTGCAGCCCTGGTTGGCATCTCAGGAGGAGGGCCCGAGGGAGGAGCTGGGGAGGTGGCCCTGCAGGGCTCTGAATGGACCACAGGCTCTCCATCTTGGGCTGGAATCTGGGGCCCCTCCTTTTACATGCCCCTCCTCCCCCAGCAGGGCACGGGATAGACTGAGTTTGGCCCCCTGACATTCTGGAGGGCACGCGGTGGGCTTTGTGGGGTATGTGGTGAACGCTTGGGATGCGCTATTTGGTCTACCACACCCCATGCCCTTGGCAAATGCTTAATCTCTCCACGACTCAACTTTCTACCTGTAAAACGGGATGTCCGCCTTTCCAAACATGGTTACAGGGCTAGACACGAAACGAGAAGTAAGTTGTCATGGCCAAAGCTGAACAAGCGGGCGCCACGGCCAGCACTGCTGCTGCTGGTCTTGGGAGAGGACAGGGTTGAGCGCTGGGATGGGTGCTGGAGGAGCCTGCTTTGAGAGCCTGCTCCCCAAGGGCAGGGTCCTGTTCTGAATCGGGAGCCCCGATGTCGTCCCCACGCACGCCGGGATTGTCACAGACCACGTGACTGGGAGCGTCTCCTGTTCCTCCCGGACACATCGCTGCCCGGGGAGGCGGCGTCGCCTGAGATCCCTCCAGGACGAAGCAGCCTCTGTGGCGAGGGGCCTGAGCCTGGCCCTGGGTGAAAGATGGTCCCCAGGGAGGTCACAGCACCATCTCTCAATACCCACAGAGTGGCCAGGCAGGGTATGGGCAGACGTGCCCTGGGTGGCCCGAGGCGCAAAGTAGGACGAAAGAAGAAAGGAAGTGAGAAAGACAGATTTGGGCTCTGCTGAAAGGAAGCGCTCTCCTTTAGACGAGCCTGTCTGGGACTGGCATGAACGGCCCTGACGCGGAGTGGGCCTCCCGTCCCCGCAGAGGCACCAAGCTGCGCACAGGTGGCGCTCGGCAGAAGTGGTGGAGTCGGATCCCTGCTGAACGGGACCCCTGTGGCCGGCTCTCCTCCAAATCCCACTGTACCGGGGCGCCGAGGCCGGGCTGGCGTTGGGGGCAGGGGTGGTTTACAGACCTTCCGTGGCCCACGGTGTCTGTGCAAACCTCCACAGTGTCGCTGGCACATAGCAGTTCTCCTGTGTCTTTGAACTTCAGCCATGGCAGCAAGCAATCTCTCCTTTCCTGAAAGACGCTCCTGGGAGCGGTAGAAATGTAGGTGAATCGGTTTGGACTCTGAGCTTGAGCCTCAAGTGATGATTTCCAGCTGTTCTTGGCACCTCCTGGACGCGGGCTGAGGGGAATGGAGCGGGCGGGCCCCGAGCTCACGCACCTCGGGCAGAGCAAGCCCACCCGGCTGAGTGTCGGGCTTCTCTGCGCCTTTTATCTAGAGGAAGGGCTCGGTCTGAAAGGGCTCAGTAAGAAGGTTTGAAAAGCACCGCGTGCAAGACTGCTGTAGGGAGGTGGGTGTCCAGACGACTGGCGCTCTGATTGCCCTGCATCCCCGGGGGGCTCCTCTGAGCAGCACGCTGAGGCCCAGAACGTCTGACAGCGCTCACGTCACCCCCACCCCACCAGCGAGAGACTGGGCTGGGACCAGCATTCCCGTCTCTCTTGATCAGGACCTGCTGTGTTTCCACTCGATGATGAGGAGGGAATGAATAATCAGGCACTTGCTGAGGGTCTGCAAGTCCCTAAACTTGGACCTCCCTGGGCCCCAGAGCTGGTGTCTCTGAGGCCTGGAACACTCTGAACAGACCTGGCCAGGAAGCCAGTCTCCCCCTCAGCGACGGCGAAAGACGACACAGCCCAGCGCTGGCGGAGAGGCACCAGTGATTGCAACCTGGCTCGGCCCTTACGGAAAAAAGAAAAAATCCCCATGTGGGCTGCTTCCCAGGCTGTTTCATTCCGTCCAGGGCTGGGGCTTGGAGAGGCAGGAGCCGCCGGCTTTCAGACACGCGCTGCTGGGAAGGGAGCGCAAGGTGGCTGGGGCCCTTGGTTTACGGGGAAATCGACTTCCCTCTGGGGGAAGGGTGACCCCAGTGAGGAGGGTTCCATTCCCTCCATCATTCAGGAAGGCTGGGTCCCTCTCTCTCTCTCTCTCTCTCACACACACACACACACGCACACACACCAGTAATAACAACCACCACAAACCCTAACCTCACCTGGGCATTTCACCAATGTTAACCCCATGTTAACACTCTCCCTGAGCCATCCTGGCTCTTTGGCAGGGACCCACCCACTGTGTAGTGACTTTGGCCCACGTGCCAGCTCGGTACCGAGCACGGGTTGCAGGGGAGGAAGACCAGAGAAGCAGAAGGTGGAGCTGGGGCTCAAGGAATTAATAATTTTAGTTGAGGGCTGGCCCTTTACGTACTGTCCCCCGATGGGATTTATAGAGTACCAGGTATTTAATCACAATAATGATTAAAGAAAGTTTAAGAGGGAGTTTGAAAGGACTAGGGCATGCCACGGAAGGGCAGGGAGGATCTGAAGATCTAATATAACATCTGAGGAGTCTGCAAAGGGCTGGAATGGTTAGATTATCCATCCATCCATCCATCCACCCATCCATCCATCCATCCATCCATCCATCCGTCCATCCATCCATCCACTCATCCATCCATCCATCCACCCATCCACCCACCCATCCATCCATCCACCCACCCATCCATCCATCCATGGATGGGTAGTTGTTGAATGAATGAAAATGAGCGACGCTTGGCTGGCTTTGCCTCTGGGCCTCTGTAAGGGCCAATCTGAGTTTATTTAAAACCCAGGGTTTGTGACACATAAACTGGGTGCCCAGCCTGGGCTGGATGGGGTGAGGGTGCAAAAAGAAGAGGTCAGGCTACGGGACATGGACGGGGAGAGAGTTCAGATCCACAAAGCCGTCCTCGCTGGGCTCCACCTGCAGACCTGTCAGCTGGTAACTGTCACTATCCCCGATTTAAACCGGGAAGTGCTGAGTGGTCGGGTGACTCGCCCATGGTCACATGGCCTGTCTGCCGGTCACCAAGGTGCTCACAGTTGGCTCACCTGGCCCCTCCCTTGTCCTGAACCCAGGTGTCATGTCGACGTACGCCATGTGCGTCCGCTATGATGGCATCGAGGTGGACGACAGCTACTGTGACGCCCTGACCCGGCCTGAGCCTGTCCAGGAGTTCTGTGCAGGGAGGGAGTGCCAGCCCAGGTACCTGCCACCCAGGCCCCGAGCAGGGTGTGTGTGGGGGGCGGGAGGCGGGGGCCTGGGGCTCTGCTTTGCCCCTGCCTGCGGGAGGGGCGGGAGTCTGCACCTTGCTCCGTCACCCAGGCGGGCCGCAGGCCTGCGTGGGGGGCTGCACCGGCCTACTGTCGGTCCCTGCGTCATTTCCCACGTTTTGCGGTAAAATCTGTCACTATGCCTTGCACACAGTGGGCGTTCAATCAATGACTCCCACTGCAGGTTGAGAACCATTCTGAACATGACTCTTTGCTCCTGCCGCCCCCAGGTCTACTCGGTGCATCTAGAATTTTGAGAAGCCCAAAGGGATTATTCCCGAAATTCCAGGCTGATGGGTGTCTGGGCTGTGGGGGAGCCCCTATCTTCCTAGGCCCCAGGCCTCCTGTCCTGCCTCACAGATGGTCCGAGGCTGAGCCCCAAGCATGTCCTCTTTCTGGTCATGACCATGGTGGTCCCAAGATGAGCCCAAGGGTGCCCGGCCTTGGAGGCCAAGTGCATCCCGCTCTCTGACGCAGCTTCACACCCTCTTTTCTTCTGGCCTGCTGCATCCCGGGGCCTCTGCTGCATCCCGGGGCCTCTGCTGCATCCCGGGGCCTCTGCTCCATCCCGGGGCCTCTGCTGCATCCCGGGGCCTCTGCTGCATCCCGGGGCCTCTGCTCCATCCCGGGGCCTCTGCTGCATCCCGGGGCCTCTGCTCCATCCCGGGGCCTCTGCGCCATCCCGGGGCCTCTGCTCCATCCCGGAGCCTCTGCTCCATCCTGGGGCCTCTGGGGCCTCTGCTGCATCCCGGGGCCTCTGCTGCATCCCGGGGCCTCTGCTCCATCCCGGGGCCTCTGCTGCATCCCGGGGCCTCTGCTGCATCCCGGGGCCTCTGCTCCATCCCGGGGCCTCTGCTGCATCCCGGGGCCTCTGCTCCATCCCGGGGCCTCTGCTGCATCCCGGGGCCTCTGCTCCATCCCGGGGCCTCTGCTGCATCCCGGGGCCTCTGCTCCATCCCGGGGCCTCTGCTGCATCCCGGGGCCTCTGCTGCATCCCGGGGCCTCTGCTCCATCCCGGGGCCTCTGCTCCATCCCGGGGCCTCTGCTGCATCCCGGGGCCTCTGCTCCATCCCGGGGCCTCTGCTGCATCCCGGGGCCTCTGCTCCATCCCGGGGCCTCTGCTCTCTGTGCGTTTGCTCCTTTGTGAGAAGCTGAGTGGTCAGCCATGGGGGGTCTGCTCTTCCCCTCAGAGAGAGCCCCCATGGTGGGGCTCGGGGCTCCAGGACACTGAGGCAGGATCCCCAGTTGGAGGAAGAAGGGCAGCAGTGGCAGGAGGGGAAGGCACTCTGGGAGGAGGGAACAGCGTCAGCAAAGCAACAAGGCCGGGACTTTGTTTCCCTGAAGTGGCTGGAGGTGGTCTGGAGGTGAGAGCAGGTGGAGGCTACAAGGGCTCCTGGGCAAGCCGGCCAAGTGCAGGCTCGGGTGCCCACTCACCACCCTACCCAGGTGTTTCCTACAGCGGGGGAGGCGGGGGTCGTCACGGCAACAGCTTCCCTGTGGGGCCTGGCCAGCTTCCTGTCTGACAGCCCGTGGTGGATTTGGACCCCACGCGGGAAGGAGGAGCTGGGCCGTGGGGTCCCGGCCAGCGGGAGGAGGGTGGGGGTCGCTGAAGGCCGTGCCCGTCCCGAGGCAGGTGGGAGACTAGCAGCTGGAGCGAGTGCTCGCGCACCTGCGGCGAGGGCTACCAGTTCCGCATCGTGCGCTGCTGGAAGATGCTCTCGCCCGGCTTCGACAGCTCCGTGTACAGCGACCTGTGCGAGGCGGCCGAAGCCGTGCGGCCCGAGGAGCGCAAGACGTGCCGGAACCCGGCCTGCGGGCCGCAGTGGGAGATGTCTGAGTGGTCAGAGGTGCGCATGCGCAGAGAGGGCCGGGCCAGGCTGGGAGGTGGGGGAGTCGGGGGGTTGGGGGGCTGGGGGCCTGGCGCAGGGCCCTTACGCCGCGGCTCGGGCAGCTGCGGCCCCGCCCTCACCCCGGCTTCCCCGCAGTGCACGGCCAAGTGTGGGGAACGCAGCGTGGTGACCAGGGACATCCGCTGCTCGGAGGATGAGACCCTGTGTGACCCCAACACCAGGCCTGTGGGGGAGAAGGACTGCACGGGCCCTCCTTGCGACCGCCAGTGGACAGTCTCCGACTGGGGGCCGGTGAGGGCGGGCGGGCTGTGGGGGGCGGCGCTCAGAGGGTGTCCCCGCGCGATTACGAGGAATCAGAACCTTTATCCCGAAACAAGTGGTCACGTCCCGATGCCCTTTTATAAGCTCCCTGCCTGTCTGTGTGTCTGTCTCTCTTGCCTCTTACCTGGATGAGCCATTCAGATGCTCACTGGGGTCCCCTCTGAGTGCGGGGTGTACAGATGAGCTTTTCAGGTGTCTTAGGCGTGCTTTTCTCTGTGTGTCTTTCAATGAGCATCAGTCTTTCTGTAATTAGAACAGAAACTGTTATTTAAAACATGGTTACCATGGCAACCCCTCCCCCTCCCCCCAGCTGTTCTTCTCTCTTGGGAACGATGTCTGGGGGACCTGGGAGGGGGCTCTGCCTCTAACTCCGGGTGTCCCCTTGCAGTGCAGTGGAAGCTGCGGGCAGGGCCGTATGATCAGACACGTGTACTGCAAGACCAGCGACGGACGGGTGGTGCCCGAGTCTCAGTGCCAGATGGAGACCAAGCCTCTGGCCATCCACCCCTGTGGGGACAAGAACTGCCCCGCCCACTGGCTGGCCCAGGACTGGGAACGGGTGAGTGCCCCGAGCCCGAGCCGGGTGGCAGGGCCCCCTCCGTCTGGGAGAGCATTTGGCCGAGAGCCAGGCGGCCAGAATGACGGACTGGCCAAACGAGGAACTAATTGGAAATTAGGACGACACAATTCACTAACCATCAATTTGAAACAGAAAAAAACAAAAAAGTAAGAAAACCTCTTAAAACTTCCCAAATCCAAATAGCAAATGTTCAACGAGGCATGCAGGGCTGGTATAGTTCCCATGACCCCATGTTCCCGAAAGATGGAAACCCGGGGTTGGGGGTCCTTCTGCTGTACTTGCTCTTGGCTCGTGGGCCCTGTACATCCCTTTGTTCTCACGACCCCTAGACCTGCCAAGGTCACCAACTTACAATTTCAGACGAATTGTTCTCGACCACACTGCTTTCAACTACTTGTCTCAGGCAGATAACTTGGAGCTAAATCATCTGACGTCAAATTGCCGTTGACCATTTTGTTTCACAACAGATGGTTTTATGCTAAATTACTTGTCATCAGATCTGTCTGGGGCCACATGGTTATCGACCGGAGAGTTCTCAGCCAACTTGCCATTGATCTAAGCGTTTTCACCCACTCGCTATTGACTGAGACATTACCACTGGCCTGGCTCGGGGCTCTGTGCTCTGGTCCTCCTGGCCTCTGGCCCTTGACCCCTGACCCGGCCCCGTCTGTCACCCTGCCTCAGTGCAACACCACCTGTGGCCGAGGTGTGAAAAAGAGGCTGGTACTGTGCATGGAGCTGGCCAACGGGAAGCCGCAGACGCGCAATGGCCCCGAGTGCGGCCTGGCCAAGAAGCCCCCGGAGGAGAGCACGTGCTTCGAGAGGCCCTGCTTCAAGTGGTACACCAGCCCCTGGTCTGAGGTAAGCGCCTGGCTGGCCCCCCGCTGAGGTCACCTGAGGCCAGGCCTGAGTTCTGGTCCTGCCAAAGTACCTCCTCTCCTGCCCCAAGTGCCCCTCATGTCCCCCTCTCAGCCTCCGTCAGGGCTTTTCATCCCTGGAAAGATTGTCAGTGCTACCAAGTCAGCTGGTGCAAGAGCCACCTCCTCCAGGAAGTCCTCTCGGATCTCACCTCTGGGATCCCTGCCATGCTCGTCCTGGGCCTTCTTTGGGCCCAGGTCACTTCCGGCCTTGCACTGTAGCCTTTCAGTCGTGCATTTGACAGCACGTGTGCCTGACACCCAACACGGGGCAGACAGATCCCAGGTGGGTACCGGGACTGTGTGGGGCTGACTCAGATATGGCCTCGGTCCCGGGAGCCAGAGTCAAGGCAGGAGGGACACAGGATAGGAGAGGCAGAGGGGATGGCAGGACATGTGCTCTGTGGGCAGAGGGAAGCCAGAGGAATGGCCGCCGCTGCCCTGACACAGGCCTGGCCCCTCCGCGGCCCTGCGGCCTCCTCGGCCTCAGGCTGGTGGGTGGCTTGGAGTCGAGATCTCCCTGCTCTCTACAGCCGGGAGCAGAACCCTCACCTCCCAGGCCCCGAGGCCCCTGTGGGTGGGCCGGTCCCAGCACTTTGCCAGATGGGCTCCTTTCCTCCGCCCAACAACACCCCGGGAGGGGGCTCCTCTTCCCATCCCACCGGGGAATAAACCCAAGTTCAGAGAGAGAGCTGACCCCCAGCTCCTGGGGCGTGAGCAGACATTGGACGGGCCGAGAGATGTGCTCCGGGCGGGCCGAGAGACGTGCAGAGTGAAGGGAGGCCCTGAACCGGCCCATCCTAATGAGAGCAGGGCAGGGCGGGCCCTGAGGCGCGTGGGGCTGGGCTGAGCCGGGACAGCAGCCCTGGTCCGCAGACCCCACCCCGCCCCAGTTCCCTGGCCGAGCAAAGGGGGTCCTTTAACTTCTGCTTTTTCTCTCCTGGCCCCTTTCCTTTCCTGTGGAGGCCTCCCGGCGGGATCCCAGGGCACCCGGGGGCTTGTTAGCATCCTTCAAGCCTTTCTTACAGCACAGGGGCGGCTATGTCTAGACTTGGGTTTTTACTGATTCATACCGTCTCCCTGATGTCTCCTTATAGCAGCATCACCGGTCCTGGGCCCCAAGTCCCCTCTGCACTTGGTGGTGCTGTAGCTCCCAGGAGGCCGCAAGTAGGGAGGCCCACAGTGGTCTTTGCACAGGAGCCTGGGAGCTTTGGGGGAGGGGCGCCCCTGTGTTGCCCTGATGATGGTGGGTGGGCAAGGGGTGAGCGGCCCGTGGGGATGTGGACCTCTGTCATTTTGTCCCTGGTTGGGGTGGTGTCTGCTTCCCCTGTGGCTGCCCCCTCCCGGGATAGGGGCTTAGAAAGAGTGCATCCTCCCAGCTGTCCCATCTACTCAGGTGCAGAGCTGTGTTCTCACTGGGGCCGAGGGACAGCCAGAGGTTCCTCAGGGCACCCATCCAAGGCTGACTGTTGTCTGTGCTTGGTGCCTCCAGACTGGGCCAGCCCCGACCAGGCTGGGAGCGGGCATTGGGCAGGCAGCCCTCCCTGTGCCTCTGCAAACAGAACCAGAGGGTGGGCCCAGGGCCAGGGCCTCCCACCCCAGACCCCACTCAGGAGACCGAGGGCTCGGGTCCCAGATGTGCCTGGGTGACGTGGGGTCACGCACATCAGGGGCAGCCAGAGGGAGCCACCGCCTGTAGGATCTTGGCAGGAGGACGGCGGGGTAACTGGGGTCAGCAGATGGCCCTGGCGTTTTGGGTAGCTCAGCGGGGTTTTCCAAGGGGAACATCTGGACTCTGGGAGCCGGTGAGGCGGTGGCTTTGGAAGATACATTTAACTGGTCCACTACAAACACAGCTTGTTATTGGAGTGGGAAACCAGCACTCTCCCTGGGCCGTGGCCCTGTGTGTCCTGAGCATTCGGTAGCACAGGACCCAGGAAAGCTAGAGCGGAAGGACCCACCCGGCGGGGGGTGGGGGTGGGATAGCTGAGAGAGGAGACGGCCACACCCTCACGGTGCAGACGGGGAAACTCAGCAGCCCCGGGGAGGGGGGACGAGTATTAGCGTCTCCTGGCTGCCAGCCAGTGCCCTTCCACGTGTCCCGTGTCGGGTGAGACTCGGCAACCAGGTGACAGGGGTGGGATCCCCCCACCTCTGGCCAGAGCCCTCGCCTCGCCGGTGGGGGCTTTGGCCATGCCCTCTCTCCCCGATCAGTGCACCAAGACCTGCGGGGTGGGAGTACGGATGCGAGACGTGAAGTGCTACCAAGGGACCGACATCGTCCGAGGCTGCGACCCGCTGGTGAAGCCCGTTGGCAGACAGGCCTGTGACCTGCAGCCTTGCCCCACGGAGCCCCCAGGTGAGGGGGAAGTGGCTGAGGGCGGGGCAGGGGCTTTCCCGGGAGAGCAGAGGCTGGGCTGAGCCAGGGCCTGCAGGATGGGCAGGCATCGGTCAGGGTGACCGGGAGGGCCCAGTGGCTACAGGGACCAATGCATGTCGGGGAGTGAAGGTTCCTCCTGGAGTGGCTGAGCCCAGGCTGGGAGGTGAGGGTGGGAAGGGCGGCAGGTGAGAGCTGACTGGAGCTTGGGGTCCCCAGGAGCCATGCCAAGACCTGCACTTTGGAGAGAGTGTCCGGCTTCAGAAGATGGGAGGGCAGCTGTGGGGCAGGGGACCAGGGATCCAGGAAGACTCAGCCAGAGCACGCTCGAGCTGGGCACGCAGGAGCCGGGAGGCGAGGGGCTGAAGCAGGGTCTCTGCTCGGGCACCTGGAGGGCGCATGAGGGTACTAGGCTCCGAGGGGGCACCAGGGCCAGGTGATGAGCTCTGCTTTGGACCTACTGAGTGGAGGGGGCAACTGTGGGCCTCCCGGGGATGTTCAGGCCTCCAGGGGTGAGATCGGTGGCTCTTCCAAATCCTGGGCCCTGGGCATTACCCTTCCCTGTGCACCGTTCACGTCACTCGGTGGGGTCTGTGACATCCCTGGAGTGGGACGGAGGCAGGGAAGCAGTGGCAGAGAGGTAGAACTCAAGGAGAGGAGGCGGTGGGGTGGGGCAGGCGGGGGTCCTGTTGAGTCGTCACCCCTGACCGCCTCCTGATGCCCTGCGCCCCCCGCCGTGTCCCTTCCCCAGACGACAGCTGCCAGGACCAGCCGGGCACCAACTGCGCCCTGGCCATCAAGGTGAACCTCTGCGGCCACTGGTACTACAGCAAGGCATGCTGTCGCTCCTGCCGGCCCCCCAACTCCTAGGCCCGGCAGCCGCTCCTCAGAGACCGAGCACCCCATCCCTGGGGCCGCAGCAGCCCCTCCACGGACACCCTCCCTGCAGGGCGCCCCGGCTGTGAAGACGTGACACTGAGCCCCTGCTCTCTCCCTGGGCAGGAGAGCCCCTCCCCTGCCCCCCAACCCCTGAGAATGCCCGTCGGCCCTCCCAGGACAGAGCCGGGAGGACTGGCGTGTTTGTGGCTCCCACCGGGGGGCCTGGGAACATCCTCTATCCCTCCAGGGCTGTGGGGGTGAGGAGAGGGGGATGGGCAGCCAGGGAGACGGGGCGCCTGGGATCCTGATGCTGTCTAGGTGACTCTTTCCGGAGGAATTTTAATCTCACGATGTAGCATCACTCGCCTCCCTGATATGAAGCTCTTGGCACGGAGGGACCCACCGCACTTTACACCTGGGAAGAGGCATTTTTCTCATGGCACCATGGCTGTGCTGTCGTCCGTCAGTACTCTCTGTATGTTAATAAAGTGGTCCTATTTATGGCGGCATCACGGGGTCTCCGGGGTCTGCCAGGCAGGGTGGGGTGGCCGTGAGGCTTCAGGAGCTGGGGTCGCTGTCTAGCTTGCCCATTCGGAAGGATCTGCTGTGGCCTCAGGTCTGGGACCAGGTGGGGCTGGGGGCCGGGCTGCAGCGTCTCCCTGAGGGGATGACAGGGGAGAGTGGACAGAAGGTGACAAAAAGAGTGGGTGGCCTGCGGGGAGGGGTCTCAGGGGCATCAGGACTCGGGCGCTGGAGTCAGAACCGAGCCAATCTCGCACCTCCCAACTGCTGTGGGGCTTGGGGGACAGCGGAGCCCAAGGGAACTCCCTCACCCGAACCGCGGGAGGAAGAGGTGAGGCAGGCAGGGTGGGAGGCGTGGTGTGGGCCCACATGGAGTGCTCAGGAAATAGCCATCACTACTGTTCCTGGGCCTCTTAAAAGGGCTACTTAATCTAGACTTGTGGGTGCCGGGACACAGGAGGGCTTCCTGGAGGAGGTGATGTTTAGGCTGGTCCAGCCGCGGGAGTTCTTCCAGATGAAAGCGAGGTGTGGGGGGCCGGGTGGAGTGTAGAAACGGAAAACTTCCAGGGACGATGCTGGAAGCACCTTGGTTTGGCTGCAGTGGAGAAGGGACAATGGGGATGTCCACCCGCCGAGGGACAGCGAGATGGCACAGGGCCGAGGATGCCGCAGGGAGGGTCTTTGGGGACAGGGGGCAGGGAGGCGAGGGGCTACCTGACTGCTTCCCCGGGATGCAGGGCCAGCCTGTCCCCAAACTGGGACCAGAGCGGGGTCCACCACAGTGTTTAGGATGGCATCAGGGGGCTGCAGGTGGGTGAGTGGGGCCTGTGGGGTGAGCTCCCTCAAGGTCAGCGGCTCAGTTCTGGCAGAGGTGGGTGGCCGCACTGCAGGGTCTGGGGCTCCCTGACACACCGCACCGTTGTGCCCTGTCATTTCCCCCCACCCCCATCTTTTCTCTCCTTATGACCTTCCTCCCCCATCCTCCTTTCCACCAGCACTTTTTGTGCGCATCCTGTACGCCAAGGTCTGTGCCCAGTGCGTTACCAGCACTGCCTCTTTAACCCTAAGAGCCCCGTGGAGTCGGTATCATTGTCACCCATTGTGTTGATGCTGAGACCCGGGCCCAGAGAGGTCAGTCACTTGCCCCAGGTGGCTCAGCCTGTCACCCCCCACCCACCCTCCAGGAGCTCAGGCTTTAGGCCAGTGGCTGCCAATTACGGAAGACTGACACATCCACCCCGGGAAAATCTAAACCAGACATGGCTGCGGCCGGGCGCCTTTGGGCAGTGCCTTGACCCCCGGGGCTGGATGGGAGAGGAAGGCCAACTCTGCCCGGTGCTGGGCTGGATACGGCCCCACCCAGGAAGTGCCGGAGAGGGGTCTGGGCTGGCCTGGAATGTCAGGCAGACCAAAGACAGCACATGGTGTCAGGAGTTTTATTGGCTCTCGAACCTGTCGGAGAGCAGGCGCTCCCGGCAGGTCTCCGTGGTGGAGCCGGGGGAGTTCGGATGGATGGGTGCATGTTGATGTCAGATGGATCTAGGAATCTACACAGCGGCCAGAGACCAGAAAAGGAAATAGGAAACCGAACAGAACAGCCGCAGGAAGTGCCACCTCCTGACCCTCACCCCCCTCCCCACCCCCACCCCCCACCCCCGCCCACCCTGCCAAGCTAATGCATCAGAAACAAACTCATGGGCTTTGACAAAGGAAGGGGAAGCTTGGGGATGAATTCCATTAGCAAGTCCAAACTGAGGCAGGAGAAAGGAAGAAGGTGGGGGGTGGGGGTGGGGAAATCGACGATGCCAAAAATAGTAAGCCTTCCTAACTCTGCTGATGTCCGGAGTCACGGCTCAGCAGCACTTTGGAGAAAGAGCTGAAGTGCGGTGCTGCGGCCGCCCACAGCTCGGGGACAGCCACGTGCCCCGAAGGTTTGTCTGTCAGGAAGGTGGCTTAGCTGGGGGGCCTGGTCCGTCTTCCTGGGCAGACGGGGCTGCCCTCCCAGGGTGGGGGCTGGCTCTATGGCTGGGCCCAGAGGCAGAGAGAGCCCGGGAGAGGGCAGGGGACTCTGGGGGCCATGCTGCCGAGAGGAAACGGTGCCTCTGCGTGGACGGGGCTGCGTGCCCCGCGGGCGGTGCCCCTGGGTTTGGGGCATTTCTTGAGCTGGACGGCGGGGGAGGCCCCTAGCCCTGCTGGGAGCGTGCGCACGGGGCCGGAGCAGGGAAAGGGCAGCCTGGGGCCTTGCTCCCAGGTCCTCCTGAGAAACTGGGCAGGTGGCAGAGCTCAGGGGTCTATGCCCCGGGTCATGAAAGCAGGAGGGCTCCGGGGGCGGGGGGGGGGGGGGCTGAGGCCCAGGAGTGGGGGGGCTGAGGCCCAGGAGTGGGAGGGTCCGTCCCAGGTCTCACGGGGAGTCAGTGGGTCATTTAGCCCCTGGTCCATGGCTGCGTCCGCCCTACCGCATCGGGGCTGAGGACCGGACTGGGTATTTTAGTGTGGACACTGCCGACGCCGGGGGAGCAGCACATGGCCTCCTCCCCACTCCATTTTCACCAAAAAGCCAGTCGGGGCTGTGCATCCCAAGGGAGCTCCCCCTTCTAGGGAGATCTGCCCAGCTGGGGGCCCAGCTCAATCAACCAGTGTCTCAGCCTCCTGGCGCTTAAAGCCAGGGTGTGTGTGGGAGGGGTGGGGGGAGGCCCTGTTCTGGGACGAGGTGCCTGGTCCCCAAGTCGCCAGGCGACGCTTGTGCTGCAGGGCCCCTAGCATCGCGGCTACCACCCCTTCTTTGAACAAGTAGGTAGACTGAGGCCCAGGGAGGGAGGGACACGGCCAGGCGGTGAAGCCAGAGATGCCGACTCGCTGGGGCTGAGACGGAGGCCACCTTCCACGGCCCCCTCCCTAACGACAGCATTGGTAGCGACAGCCTGGCGTCTATGCTCTGGAGCCCTACCTCACCCTGCAGCCTGCCACCCGGATGCTACCGCACACCTGTGCCCACATCCTGCCCGCCGCCCTTCCGGACCCAGGCCCCGGGGGCCACCACCCAGGGCGGCCACACTACTTTCACTGGGTCTGACCACCGCAGCGAGCCCCGGAGCTCCCCAACGGGCCCCCGCGAGGACGCGGTTGTGAGGCAAGCTGGGCCGAGGCTGGGACGCCGTGGGGCCCCCACCGTGGTCTCAGGGCCCGTCGGCGGCCGGGGGCGCCCTCAGACGTCGGTGCTGATGCTGCGGCTCCGGGAGAAGGCCTCCCGCATGGCCGAGAGGCGGCTGGGGTTGAGGGCCTGCAGGGCCCCGAAGCTCCCAGGCGGCAGCGCCACGTCCTCCCCGCTGACGCTCTTGCGGGCGACGCGCTCCCCGCCGTTGCGCACGCCCTCGTCCTCCTGTAGGAAGAAGGTGGGCGGCTCGTAGTGGGAGCAGCTGCGGCAGAGGGCGCGGGCCTGCGGGGACTTCTGGCCGAAGGAGGCGGCGGCGGCCGGGTGGAGCGCCGGCCCGTTGGTCAGCACGAGGCTGCGGTGCGAGTGCGGTGGGGGCAGGTGCGAGTGCACGGCGAAGTCGGGCTCCTCCTCGTCTTCCTCGGACTCCTCCTTCTTGCAGCAGTAGTACTGCGGGCAGAGGGCCACTGTGACCGCCGGCTCCCCGGCTCCCCTCGCTGCACGTGTGCGGCACCCAGCTCAGACACCCGCGTCCCTGTCACCACCACTCACGGGAGCTCGTAATCCAGGCACCCCGCACTCCCGGGATCCCTAAGTGAGGGATTCGCTCGTTTCAGCCCACGGCAACTGGGGGCAGGTGCAACGGCCAACTCCATTTTGCAGGTGGGGAAACTGAGGCACAGGGGGTGCAGGCAGCCTGAAAGCGGCAGAGCTGGGATTCGAGCCCAGGCAGTCTGGTCCCAGTCTAGTTCCAGGGCACCAAGCCGTGCTGCCTTGCCCTATGCACGTGGCTTCCTGTCCTCCCTCGGGAAGAAAGATGCGGGGGACCTAGGACAGCCCTAGAGTGTGGGTGGGGCAGGGAGTGCACAGGTCGTGGAGTAGCACCGCCCAAGGGCTCACCCCTGCTCTCCGCTTGGCAGCTGTGTGACATCTGCAAAGGCCCTTACCCTCTCTGAGCCTCAGCGGACTCACCTCGCAGGGAGTCTGGGGAGCCGTCATCACCGAGCCCTCACAGGTGAAGTCCGGGGGTGCCATCTGCCTTGCACCTTCTCGGAGACCTGACTCTTCCGCCTTCCTGGGCCCTGCCTCCCTCCCTCTGCAGGGCCCCCTCCGGGCTTCCCTCCCACCCCCCCCCACCCGCCGCCCCAGCTCCCAGAGTACCTGGAGCCGGCAGTAGCACAGAACCGCGATGATGCAGAGCAGAATCACAGTCGCCAAGATGCCCCCGGTGATGACCACAGTTCCGGCTGTCATCCGCCCCCTTCTCCATCAACAGCCTGCAATGCACAGCACCAGCTTCACCGCGTTGTCAGCTTGTTGCAGAGGGAAGCCGTTCTAGGTTAGGAGGTTGAGGAAGCGCTCCGAAAGGGAAAACAAAAAACCCGACTGCATGCGGGAGGCAGCGGCTGGGCCTGAGGGTCAGGGGGGACATCCCCCTCTGCCTCTGCCTCTGCCAGCAGTTTCCACATCTGTAGGAGAGGATGCTAACAGCACACCCCCTCGCTCTCGGGGTTCCCTGTAGGTTTCTTGAGCACGTACGTGAGCGCTCAGCCTAGCACACTTTCAGCCTGGGCGACGAGCTCACGCATTTAAAAATTTATCCAAACGCAGTCAGGCTGAACGTATGGTTTTGTAACCTGCTGTGTCACTTCACCAGCTCATCCTTATTTCTCCTTACCATTAGGTTTTCTTCTGTAACATAATTTCGAACCATATTCCATTTTATAACATAACTGATCCCTTTTTTAAAAACTTCAAATCACCAGTAAAATACACGACATAAAATGTACCATCTTGACCATTTTTAAGTGTACAAGTCAGTAGTGCTAAGCATATTCCCTTTGCTTGCAACCGACTTCCAGAACTTTCTCATGTTTCGAAACTGAAAACCAAACTCCTTTTTGGGGTTCAGGCTGTTGACATTAAAAAATAAATCTTAAGCCAACGTTTCCATACGTGCTTGTGTAGCTAAAAACGGAAGCCACTTGAATCGCAGGACCGACTTCAATTCCCCGTCCAGGATAAGTTCTCAGAAGTGGGATTTCTAGGCCTAAGGATGTGCCCCTCGTAAACTACTGTGGAAAATTTCAAACACACACAAAGTAGAGAGGACGCACAATGTGGGTCACCAGCGGCGCTCTTGTGAGCGCTGTCCGGCCGGGTGCTGATAAACTCGTTCTCGGAGTGAAAGCACCCTGACCTGCGGCATTTGCTCATGCTTGTGCCGTAAATATTCTCACTGTGGCCCATTTCAAGGGACCAGGCTTTAATAGCCGGCTTGCCTATCCCTGGACGGTTAACAGCTCTGAGGTACCAGCTGCTGCTGAGTACACCCTGCCTCAATTTCCACCCCCTACCTTTTTTTTTCTCTTCCGCCAGGGGAATAGCATGGCGCGGGCGATTGAGTTCCCTAAAGAAATCCCAGAGTGTCTTAGTTTACTCATAAATACTTCAGTGCGGAATCCGACAGGTGAGGACCTTTAAAAAGCCTCCAGTCATCTCCACAGTGTCTTCTTACAGTTGCTTTTGCTCAAAGCGGGATCCAGTTTGCCTCTTTTGACTGTAGAAGAGTCCCCATCCACTCTCGCCCCTCCCCGCCCCATGCTGTTTATAGAAGAAACTGGGTCGTTTATCTTACAGAATTTTCCATGTACTAGAACTGGCTGCATTTCTCCCAGCACCATTTCATATGTCCCTCCATCATGGTTTTGCCCTCTAAACTGGCTTCCTGTCGCTTCACCTTCAGGGCCCCCCACGCTGTCCTTGTCGTGATGTTGAGACTTGCCGGTGGGTTCAGCTACCGTCAGCCCAATCCTCCCACCGTAAAATTCCCCGTCAGCCTTCCACCTCGTCCTTTCAGCAGCCGCTGGAAATCATAGCCTACGTCTGTTATTTCATTAGGAGCTGCAAATAGCGACTTTTCAGATGCTATCATCTCTTCTGCGTGTATCAGCTCTGGTTCTTCTCTAAAGAACCTTCCCCATTACCTATCCGGTAATATTAAAAGACAGTCTGCAGAGGAAAGGCGTAGACACTCAGATCGTAACTTTTTCAATTTTCAGAATAAGTTGGTGCCCCATGAGGTCCGTGGTTGCTTTACAGTATCATTGTGACCTCACTGACTTGTATATACGTCTGATGTGTTTCAAGCCACTGCAGTCATTATTCTTTTTGATGTTCAGATGATCCCACTGGGACCGTGGGTTTGGAAGCACCTCCAGGTTGACTCCGGTGTCATTTTGGTGGGGCCCCGCTAACCCTTGGTGGCATGTTGCTTTTAGGCATAAGATGTCCCAGCTTATCTCCTGGGACACCCTGGTTCTCTTGCTGGGAAGTGGTTCTAGAGAACACAGTCTGGGCCCTAGGGGTGCTAGCTGCTCCTGGGTTTCCAGGTTTTTCCGGTGGCCAGAGCTCGGAAAGACTTTTTTTTTTTAAGGAACAGAAAAATGAACATGAGTTTATACTGATATTTCCATTTAAAAGTAGAGATGAAAGGGTTTTTACATGTTGAAACGCGATGTCTATGTGACTTTTACAGGGCAAATTTTATTTCCTAATAAAACATGCACTTCATTATTTGCTTTTTCCCATCATATATAATAATTTAAAAGTAGTGTTACCGATGTTTTTACTAACAAGTCTACTGAACGGAATTGGATATCTGTTATTTTTTTTGTTCTTGGCCCCTTAGGGATGTGTAGTAGAAAGATTGTTTCAAAGTCACTTGAAATAATTCTTAGTACGGTTTTCTTTCCACCACCTCGATATTCAGGTTCATTTATTCTAGTTAGTTTTTACTTTCTTTAAAAAAAAACTGATTTAGCTTTGCTCTCTAATTGTAGAAGACATTTGGTTCCAAAGTCAAAAGCGTAAAACCAGGTGCATTCAGAGAGGTCTTGCATGCCCAGCCCCTCCTCCCCCGAGCCACCGCCCACCCTGCTCTGTCCAGAAGTAACCATTTCACTTAGTTCTGGGTTTATCCTTCCGTTGCTTCTCTCTAAAAATATAAGCAAGTATAGATTTCCTTCTCCTAAGCGAAAGCGGCATTCTAGCTACACCCTCCATACCTTCCCTTTTCACCCAGTAGTCTCTCCCCAGATACACCACGTTTCCCTAGGGGCGGGATCATCCCCAGGGGCCCCTAGAGCTCGCCCCGCTGCGTGAAGGGGCCCCACTCACTCAGTCAGGCCCTGCGGGCCGGGATCTGCGTTACCTCCCACGTCTTGCGATTACAGGAACGTGCCGTGAAGCACTCTGTGCTGTGCACGTTTCTAAAGCTGTTGATACGCTTTGCCAAAGACTTGATGGAATTTGGGCCGATTTGTTCTCTTCCAGGAATGCGTGAGAACTGACAGACGGGGTTTTCGTTGGGAGACTCGGGGGGTCTGGGCGGTCGGTGGGTCAGGAGTGAGGGAGGCTGTGCCCCGCCTGGTGAGGCTGGCTGCTCAGTGGTTCCCCACAGGCTCGTCTGCAGGGTCAAGTGGCCTGGCAGGGAGTGGCCGGGCAGGGACGCCGGGGACGCTGGTCTATAGGTGGAGGAGGACATGGACGTGTGCTCACAAGGGGGGGCGGGGAGCGTCTTGTGTCAGAGGCACAGCTGGGATGGGAACCCAGACCCTGAGCAGACAGAGAGATGGACTGAAAGGTAGATCCTGACAGGCCCAAAGCGACGAGACAACGAGACCCAGACTCACAGACAGCTCCAAATTCAGACACACAGATCCAGACAGCTGGACCAATAGGGCCCGGTCAGGAAGACACAGTGCAGGCCACACAGACAGAGCAGCAGCCCCAGGGACCCCTGCATTTCTGGGCACCCTGCCGGGCAGCTCCGACCTTCCTCGGCCCCCAGGGTGGCTGAGGCCAGCTGGCCCACCAGCCCTGCCAAAGGTGCAGGCCGACCGGGGCCGGATCCAGGGAGCTGGGTGTGCAGAGGAAGCAACCAG
Source organism: Phocoena sinus (assembly GCF_008692025.1). Classification (NCBI taxonomy): domain Eukaryota; kingdom Metazoa; phylum Chordata; class Mammalia; order Artiodactyla; family Phocoenidae; genus Phocoena; species Phocoena sinus. The sequence goes on from NC_045768.1 coordinate 2,187,315, forward strand.
CGGGGGACGCTGGGCAGGGCCAGCCCTGCTGTCCAGATGCGTTTCACGCTCTTCACAGAGGTGAGGCAAAGCAAAGCACGCAGCTGCTGGCGGAGCGCTGCGCCCCACGCCCCCAAACCCTTCCCTCCTGGGGGCTCACAGGGACACCCCGGCTTGTCTCAGCCTGACCCTGGAGTGGCCAGAAAGCGGGCAGTGGAATGGACCCCTGACAGCTCTCCCTGGTCTTTGTGGCAGCTGTGGGAGGGCAGAGCAGGCACTGGGACCCCAGATTTGCAGATGAAGAGACCAAGGTTCGGAGAAGGCCAGGGTCACTCCTGGTGATCCAGCCAAAGCCCAGCCCCCCATTCAGGGCCACTGATCCACGTGTGTCATTCTGGCTAATGGCCCCATCGCAGCTGAAAGCCACGTGTGACCCACCGCCTGCCACGGGAAATCCAGGGCCTCCCAGGCCCAGAGGGCTTCGGCAGCCTCCGTACTCCCTGCCGCTCCGCTGGCCACAGCTTGCTGGGGCTGGGATGGAAAGGCACCAGCCCCCCCAAGCTGGGCCAGCCCTCTTCTCTCTCCAGGGAAGTGGAACCAGGACCTGGAGACTGGCCGGTCCCTGCTGGTCCCTTGACCTTGGGTAGAGACATGGGCACTCAGGCTGCAGCCAGGGCGGCATATGTGTGGAGGCAGGGGAGTTGGTCCAGGAGGGAAGAGAGGAAGGACACAGGTGCCCAGAGAGAGCCAGGCTGTGGTCCCAATTCACGGGATTCCATTTCCCTCCCTGAGATCCGCAGAGTGACTCTTGCCGTGAACACATCAACCTTGAGTGTGGTTCTGCCATTTGTACCCGCAAAAAGATCATTATGGCCCTACTTCATGGATGAGGGAACTCACTAGGCTTGGGAAAGGTCAAGGAGGAGGTCAAAGTGCAGGAGTTAAACTCAGCGCCCCCAACAGCCCAGCCGGACGGACTCCTGGGAGCCAGCCTGGCTCTGCCCCCAGTTAGCTGCAAGCGTGGGGCTTCGAATACCTCCATTTCTCTGTGCCTCAGTTTCCCCCTCTGTAAAACGGAAGAACATGGAGGATTCCACCCCGCGGCAGGTGTGCTGTGCTCACTTTCCTATTGTTACTGTCTCCCTCTCTGCCTCTCAACCCTCTATCAGGTCCCTGAGGGCGTGGCCACGGAGCCTCTCCCCGGGTCTGAGACACAGATGGCCCCTCGCTCTGCCCGGCTCTGGGTGGGCGGCCTCCAGCCACAGGCAGCCTGGCGGCGCGATGGGAAGGACCCCGGCACCGGCCGGGCGCCCAGGACTGTCAGCAGGCACAGCTCCAACGCTCTTGCCCCGTCCAGCTGGAGCGTCTCAGCCTCACTCTGCAGATACACGCACGCCGACGGGCAGCAACGCCCGAGCCGGGCGCCGCTCCCGGGACCAGGCCCGGGCAGCAGACGTGCACGCACACCACTGGCAGCTTCGCTTAGGCCCCAGCCTGACATCAGTCCACGGTCAACTCCGAACTGCCCCCGAGAGTGTGACATGGCCTCCCTCACCCCACCCTCCAGCCACCCCTATGCCCTTACTGTGCCCCACCCCAGGGTTGCTCTTCCCTCTGCCTCTCCAGGCCTTCCCCTGCCATCAGTGCTCAGAACATGCCTTCTCCTCCAAGAAGCCTTCCTGGACTTCTTTAATGCAACTCACAGAACCTTGAAGTGCCAGTGCTGGGAGGGACTACGTCCCCCCCGTCTGTTTAATGGGGGGTGTAGGGGGAAGCTGAGGCCAGTGCAGGGGTGGTGACCGTCGCGGGGGAGACATTCGTGACTTCACACAGCAAGTCAGTGGAAGAACAGCGGCCAGAGGACCCTTTCCCCAAGTCCCACACCTTGCTGCCCTCGCTGAGCTGTCGCCTCTCAGACCTCCTTCCTGTGCCTGGGACGCTGTCCAGCTGGACACTGAGGTAACCAGGCCTGAGGGGCCCTGGTCCTGCCCTGGAGGGTGGGCTGGAGGGGGAGTGTCCCGCCATACACTTGCCGGTAACCCTGGGTCTCAGGCCACTCTCTGGGTGGGCCTCAGTTTCCTTCTCTGTAATATGGGTATGGGAGGATTTAGAAAACCAAGTCCTGCCAGCTCTGGACTTGAAGGATCTAGGTCTGTATCTTTAACCAGCCCTGCCTGTGAGGGGTCCGGATAACTGAGATGCATGACAAAGTTTCAGAATCACGAATGTGAAAAGAATGCCAGCTGCTGGTCCAAGCGATAGGTCAGGATGGCATCCCGCAGGGGGGCAGAGAAGGGGAAGGACTGCAAACGCTCCGATAAACTTGCCTGGGAGCTTAGAGGGAAACCGGGCTGATCCGGTGTCCCCTGGACACTTGTGTCCCGGGAATGGCTACGCCGAGTGCCCAGAGACCAACGGAGGGCTTCGGGGCTCAGGGGACAGTGTCGCGTCAGGGAAACCGTGGGGGGCTTCCTGGAGGAGAAGGCTTCTGAGCCGTCCTGGAAGGATGGCCATCTGATGGGCCGGGCCGGGTCGGGCCGGGAGAGGAAGGAGAGGGGCAGCGAGGTGCCGGCAGGTCCAGTGCCAGCCTGGTGGAGGCTGCCGCCGCCGTCCCTCCTCCAGCTCCCTGGCCCCAGCCCCCGCCCCAAGTCTCCACGCACCGCCAGCCAAGACGAGTTGGCGAGGATTGAGCTGAATTGTTAATCTGCCCCCCGGGACCATAAACGGTTTTAAAGCTTTATAAGCGGCTTTGCTTCCCCGTCCCCACCCCCGATTTTTACAGGGACAGGCTGTGAGATGGGGCCTCCCTGGGCACCCCCGGCCCCAGAGTCTGCGGAGGGGGGCTGGGCGGGCCACGGCCCCTTCCGAGACCCCTGCATCTCACGGGGAGCCGCCGCTTTACGAGCTCCGGTTGCCTCCTGCGGCGAGGAGATCCAGTGGGGTGGGGGGGGGCAGGAAACACCTGGCAGCGGGGCAGACGCCGGCCCACCTGCCTCCCCCTTGCCCTCACGGAGCCCCTCCCCTGGCAGAGGACCCCCACATGGCTGCCATCTGGACCACGTGTCCTGCACTGTTTCAGACTCTCCTCTGTTCCTGTTGCTCCATCCCACCCCACCCTGCCTTGCAGACCAAGGATTGAGTCTCCTCAGTCTGCCTGTCTTACGCCGCTCCAGCACCCCCCACCCCTTCGCCCGTTCACCTGAGATGCCCGGCGCCCCTTCTAGGAGCCAAGGAGAAGCCCAGCCCTGCACCCTCCACACTGGCCGGGCCTCAGGCTCAACCAGCCCAGCGACTCCTAAACCCTCCAGGGACGGGAAGCCGGGAAATATGCAGAGGCCCAGGCCTCAGTGGGTCTGCGTGGGGCCCTGGAATCCGCTTGCTTCACAAGCAGCCCTTCCAACCGGGCGAAGATGGTGCCGTTCATTTCCAGACAGGGAGACCGAGCCTGGGGCAGCAGAGGTCAGAGCTGGGCTTGGGACCCAGGTTTGCCGCCTCGCTGCCAGGCCTTTCCACATCCCGGTGCCTCGTCGAGGCTTATGGAGAGCCAGCACGCTTTTCCTCCACAGACGTCTGTCTGGTTACCAGAGCGCTCCTGCTACCTGGGAGCCCAAGGGCCCCGTCGTCCTCGAGCGGGAGTGGCCCGGAGTTCCTGTCTAGACCTCCTCCACATTTGGTCCTAATTTCACGCTCCGCGGGCTCCCAGATTCCTGCGTTTGGTAATAAGTAGACGGCGAAGTGCTCCGCATCGCTGGGGCTGGCCTCGGAGATGTTATCCAGAGCCTGGCTGGGGGTGGGGTGGCGGAGTTGGGGCCTGGGGCCCGGAGAGGCAGCTCCCAACACCACCTGGAGTGTCCTCCCGCCAAGCTCCATCTTCAGCCCGGATCAGCTCAGCCCTGAGAGCGCTCGGGCCAACCAGGTGCGGGGGACCCAGTAAGCCAGGCGTGTGCCCGCCTAGGGTTCCAAGGCCGGAGGACGCCTGCAGCAGAGGGCTTGGCGCCGCCAGGTGGGCTGGGTTGCTAATGTTTAGGCAATGTTGTGGATGCCTCTGGCCGGCCGGCTTTGTGGTCTGGACTCCTCGAGGACCCCCAGAAAGAGCACAGGGGCTGTGCCATTTTGCCAGCCGTTTCTGGGGTTCACAGTATTCCAGAAGCTCTCCCCATAGCCCTGCTGAAGAGCCCCTTGGGATGAACAATGCGAGAGCAGGGCCCTACCTGGGGTCCACTGCTCTGTTCCTGAAGCCCAGCCCAGAGCAGGGCCCACGGTAGGGACTCAGCGCCGACTGGGAATGAATGACCTGCCGGGGTCCTTGAGCTCTTGAAGGGTGAACCGGAATTTCCTAGTGGGACCCTGGCAGAGCTCTCGGGGGGCGGGGAGGAAGGCTGGGGGTGTGATGGGGAACGGCAGGTCCCTCCTTTCTCTGGGCCTCAGTTCAGCAACATCAGGGTTAATGAGAACAGCGTCAGCGCATTGATCTCATTTCTCCCTGTGGCCGCCCCAGGGTGGAGGGTGGGACACACCCACTCTCCCAGGCCACGTGGGAAGCAGGGCTCAGACGCATCTCTTTGCTCGATTACCCCACTCACGTTTTCTAGGGGTGCACTGAGGCTGGAGGAGTGAGTCAACCCACCGAGTAAGCAGAAAACCCGACTGGATGGACACCCCATCTTTGTGGACCTGCCCGGCCCACCGTGGATATGGCTGGAGCTGAGGAAAGGAGCTTGCAGCTCTGTGGTCCAGGAGGGGAGGATCCAGGGCAGACCCCAGGGCCTGGTGGCTGGGCCGTGGCCAGGAAACTGGAGGGAGCAGGGCTTTGCCCCACCTGGGTGCGCCAGGGGGCTCCGGGCACCTCCAGCTGGGTGGCCTTCCTGCCCCCTCTGGCACGGTCCCCAGGGAGTAGCAGGAGGAACCCCTCCTGGCCTCCATCAGAAGCTGTGCCAAAGCCGCCCGGGGCCTCCCTGGTCCTCTGGGGCAGCGGGTGGCACCTGGGAGGGCCCTGGTCATCCTGGGGGGGAGGCCCGGCCCAGAGGGGCCTTTCGTGAGGCAGGCCCGTGGAACCGGCTCCAAAATTAAACCCTCAGTTGTGGCTGCTGCTGTCTGGCCCGGAGCCCCTGCCCTGCTCATCCAGATGGGCAGAAACTCGGGGTGCACTGGGGTGTGTGGCCACACGAAGTTGGATCCCCCAGCTCCGTGGGGGCATGGCCGGTGGTGCGGAAGTCCGCGAGCATGTCTCTGCCCCTTCGCGTGCAGACGGGCAGCTGTGCCCCAGAGAGGGAGCCTTGCCCAGGGTCACCCCGACCTCTGCCACAGAGCGAGAGCTGGGCACAGGCTAGCGACCCTGGACCGCCTCCCTGGGTCCCAAGGTGGTGGCGGGAGGAGGGGAGGGGTGGGAGGAGGGCGAGGCCCCCCGCTGCCGGACGTTGAGCTCAGCAGCTCCCAGACCTCTCCTGTCCACCCTCCTCGTGGTCTGAAGTAGTACACACGGCTGTGGAGAAGCTCACGGTTCACGCCCATCTCTCCGGCTGGCCCTCCAGCTGTTGACCCCAGCACGGCACAGAGGCTGCCGGGGTATCCCAGGACCTGGGGTTCCTGCCCCGCCCTCCTGCCCATGCTGCGCCACGGGGGTTCCTGAACCCAAGTCTGGACCAGTCACCGCCTCCCTCTAACACCTTGCGTGGCTCCCCAGTGCCTCACAACAGCAACAAGCGCATCGTCCCGTCCTGAGCACCTCCTCTGTGCCAGGCAGGGCACAGCACCCTTGACCAACATCTTTAATCCCTAGGAGAGCCTGAGCAGGGTCACCATGACCCCATTTTAACTGGCAAGGAAACGGGCAGAGAGCTAAACGTGGCTCACACGATTAGGCGTGGGGACCAGGGGGTGAACCTGGGTGCGCCTCCCAAAGTGAGCGTCTTGTCTTCTCCCTCCTTCTCCCACCCCGCCCCAGCTTGCCTACGGGTGTCACGGGCAGGGGTGCACCTGCCTCCTCGCCCGCTGCCCGACTGGAAGCCCCGTGAAGGCAGGAACCTGGCTGGCGCCAGTTCTGCGGTCCTCCTGCCACCAGGGGGCAATAGAGCGCAAGGACACAGCAGTGGCTGCAAAATGCGGGCAGATGTGAACTGAGTCGGGGTCCGTTTGGCAAGCCGGCGCTGAACAGGCCCCCTGAACGCGGGAAGGGGAGGCACGGGGTCTTGCGTCTGTGGCCCCCACCTCCCGCGCTGCCTGCCCGCAGCGTGCCCTGGCCAGGCCCGCGTTGGGTTACCCGTCAGAAGGAAGGCAGCTGGCATGCACCATTCCGGAACTTTCTGGGCTGTGGTGGGATCTTTACGGGAGGGCGGGTTGGAGACCCCGAGGGAGCCCCAGCTCAGCTGCAGGTGCCGCGGGCTTTTTCTCTCCCTTAAAATAACCACGTGCAGAAGCCGGGTTTGCAAAACCCTTTCTGCTCCTTGACATAACTTTCTTCGCCGTTTTTTTCTTTTCTAACTTCCTCTTCCAAGAACTGGGCACGGCCCCTGGTACCAGCTCGGAGCTTGGCGGGCGCACAGGACGGGGCTCCAGGCCAGGGCTTCCTGGGACCATCAGAGCACTGTTCATTAAGCACAGACCATGTCCGGCCGCTGGGCAAGGGCTCTCCCCTGGGTGTTTCACTTCGCCCTCACGGTCACTCTCAGCACCGGCGAAGAAACAGGCGCCGGGGGTTGCGGGTTAGGGGGGCTCCGCGTCTGGAGGGGCAGGAGGGAGGACGCACAGGCAGGACCCCATTTGGCCTCTGCCCGTCCCTGCGGCTCAGCCTTGACGTCCATGAAACCCTCACGACTCAACCAGACCCAGGGGGGCAAACAGAGACTCAGCAGGGACGCCCCGGTCCCAGGCGATTCAAGGGCCACCTGCCAGCGCAGGCTGGGCTCCTGACCCCTCGGCCACGCGGCTGCCCCAAGCATGGGAGAGGGGGCTTTCGGGGCCAGGCGTGACCATGGCTCCACCGTAGGAGGGCCTGCCTGCCGGGGGGCTTTCTTGTGTCCACAGGGCACTGGCCACTGCCCAGGCCTGAGGGGATGACAGTAACGTGCCCCCACCCCGCCAGACCACTAAGGCATCCAAGTGAATCAGCCATCCCACTTACACGGGGGCTTCCCACCCACTCCCACTGCCTGTCCTGGCCACTTCCCTGCCCGTTCCTTTGACAAAGCTGTTGTCTGTTACGTGCCAGTGCTGACCTCAACTTCCGAGAACTCCTCTCTCTGCCAGGGGCCCCTGGGTGCCGAAGGGCCAACAGAGCAGTACCATTCTGGGTTGGGGAGACCCCCAGGCCTAACCTCAGGGCGCTGTCCCCCTGGCTGTGTGTTGCGGTCAGTAACCGTGGCTGAGACAGCACCATGGCCTCAGTGCTTCATCCTGTCCTGTTCCCGCCTGCCTCCCTGCCAGAGCCTGGGCCAGGCCGGCCCCCCAGCCAGTGCCAGCCCCCTCCGGGGCCCCCATCAAATTGGAGATTCTCACCTGGGCTGCACCAGCTTCCCCGGGGCAGGCGGCGGCGGGGGAGGGGTGGGGGGGCTCTGGACAGTGGGGATTCCCCTGGAAGTTTCCGCTCAGAGGTCCAGGTGGGCTGAAAATGCTCATCTCGACAGTTCCCAGGGGATGCTGAGGCTGCTGGACCAGGGACCACGCTTGGAGAACTACTGTCCCAAAGGATGGGCCCCCCAAAGCAAGTCTGGACCAGCAGTGGCTCCCAGTTGGCCCTGAATAAAGCCCACGCCCACCAGGACCAGCCCAGATGCCCCACCTCTGCTTGAGGATGGGACTGCGTTGCGGAGGTGCACGCTGGCCTCAGGCCTGTGCTTGCCCCACGGTCCCTTGGCTTGGGGTGCCCCTGGGACTATGCCCACTTCCTTCCAGGTGGCCGATGCCTTCTGATCCTAACGGCTGTGCTCAGGCCTCCCCTTCTGCAGGAAGCCTGCTCTCTCCTCTGTGCACCGGGCTGTCCTCTCCATCCCTTGCGGTTTCATCCTCAGCCGCTTTCCTGCTAGTCCCCGCAGTGCAGTGGGAGCCAGCCTCACCTTGCTGCACAGACCCTGGTAAACAGCAGGAGCTCTATATACGCCTGTGGATCGAGTCACTGGCCAAAGCAGAGCCCCTGGGGGCTAAGCACTGGGGGAGGGGGAGGGGGCCGTTGGCGCCATTGAAGAATTTACAGGAAGAAGGTCAAGTTGGCTGTGAAGGGCTCATGCAAGGAGGGTGAGGGGAGGAGGGATGCTGAGCCTGTGAGCCCAGGGGACCCCAACCCAATCTGTCCCCGCTCCATGCCTGCAGTGTGACATGGGGAAAACCCCAGTGGGTTTACCATCTGTGCCTGCACTGGCGGTGCTCTGCAGAGAACGTGCACATCACTCCCTTTAAGCCTCACCATCGCCCTAGGAGTCGGAGTTATTAACCCCATTATACAGATGGGGAAACTGAGGCTCAAGGAGATACCGTCACCTGCAAGGTCGGTGACAGGCAGAACCTGGGGCCAGGCTGGGGGTCAGGAGGCTTTTTCAGCAATGCCGGCTGCCTCTGGCATCTCACAGCGATTGGACGAGCACCCAGTCAATCACCAACAGCCAGTCCCACTCTAGGACCTGGAGCGGGTGGGGAGACTCGGCAGCAGCCCTGCGCTCCGGGGAACAGAGGCACGTGACGGTGAGTGCAGTTCAGGACAGAGGTCACGGTCAGCGCAGACTTCAGCGCTAGGGAGCAGTTAGCAGTGCCGGGTGTGTGGGGCGTGATTTCCCTATTAGAGCATAAATACCTCCCTCTCCGGCCTCAGGACCTGCCTCTGCCCACTCTTGGCCTCTCTCTTCGCCCTGCAGCCTCGCCCACAATCACTGGCCTGAGCTGCTCCAGGCCTATGACTTCTTTGCTCAGAGCATCCCCAGTGACACCCAGGGACTTGATGAAATGCAGAGTCCGGTCCCGCCCAGACCCACCGAGTCAGAAACTCTGGGAGTGGCCCAGCGAGCTGTGCCTTAGCCTCAGGCAGCCCATCAGGATCGCCCCCCAACCCTGCCCCCCAGCCCACCCCAGGCTAAGGGCGTGAGACCCTCGGGGGTCCAGGTGTCTCCGACATACAGCTCAGGCTGAGTTGGGAACACAGACATCTATGGATGCAGTGCTGGCAGGCGGATCTGCCCCGAGAATCCTCACAGGGGCTGAGGGACCTGACTCGGGGTTCACCCCATAGCCTGCACGAGTCCTCAGAGCCCCGTGCGGTTGTACCCGGTGGCAGTGGAGGCAACAGCGGGATGCACCTTGCCGCAGCGCAGCTTGCAGGGGGCAGACGCCCCCATCTCTGGCTCGCCCCGCTCAGCAGTCCAGACAGGATGCTGCAGCCAAGTTCCCGCCAATCCTGCCGGGGACTTTCCTGGCGAGCTCTGGAGCCCAGAATTGGCCACTTCAGTCATGCCCTCTGCCATCCCCTGGCTCGGGCCACCCTCAACCATCTCATCTGAGCAGCCGTGGTTTGTTATATACGTTCTCTTGCAGAACCTTCACTGCAGCCCCTGAGGGATTCCTGCCACCCAGAGGCTTGGCTCCGATGCAGCCCGGGCTCATGCCTGGCGGTGCTGGCTCTCTCTCCCAGCCCTGGTCTATCTGCGAGTCAGAAAGACTTGGGTGTGAATCCAGGCTCTCCTCCCTCGTGCCAGGGTGACCATGGGCATCAGAGTCCTCATCTTTAGAGCAGGATGTTAATGCCAGTCTCCCAACCTCCTTCCCCTCCTCCCTCTTTTCCACAAGCATTTATGGAGCGCGGGGTGTGCCGCGTGGTGGGCACAGCAATGAACGGGGCCAGGGCCCCTGCCTCCTCCGCGGGACTTCCGGGCAGCCTGGATGCACACCCCTGCCCAGAGCCTGGTCTGGAGACGCTGGTAGCCTCAACGGAGCCCCCGCTGACCTCCTCGCCTCTGTATTTTGATTTTTTTTTTTTTTTAAACAAAATGCGCCCGTTCCACATAGACTGTGCTGAGCTTTGTCTCCCTTCAGGTCAGCACATTCGGGCCACGGCTCTCCCTGCAGAGCACCCCAGCAGTGCAGCCAGCATCCCTCTGGAACGAAGCTCTGAGCGTGACTCTCCTGGTCCAGGCCCCAAACATCTGGTGTTCCGGGCCTGCTGCACTTGTCCCTGATTTGCCTTTCCAGGCTGGTCGGCTATCCCTGCAACGCTCCCTTAAACGGGTCTGGCTCAGGTGTTTTTTCCCGGGGCCTTAAGACCACAAACTTTACATTGTCTTGCCTCTGGGCCTTTGCTGGTGCCATTCCACGGGACCCTGAACTCCCTTCCACCTCTGCTTATGAAATCCCCAGCCATCAGTCTGCACGCTCCTTGAGAAAACCTTTCCTGACCCCCAGCCCCTGGATACGACTCCTTCTTTGGGATTTAATAGCACTCGCTGTCCAAACTAGGCACCTGGCATTTATAATTTATCAACAATTCAACGCAAAAATTCACTGAGCTCCTGCTGCAACCTGGACTCTGTTCTGGGTCCCTGCCTTTGTGGAGTTTTCAGTCTTGTTGGGGGACACAGATGGGGCGTATGGAGGGAGCATTCCGGGTGCTCGTTGGCGGGGGGTGGGCAGCTGGGAGAGACGGCTCCTAGAGAGTGACCCCGGTGCCGGGACCTGAAGGATGAGAAGGGAATGACAGGAAAGAGCATCGACAGAGGAAACGGCACATGCAGAGGCCTGGGGGCAGGCAGCGTGAGGTGGACTCAGGAGCCAGAGCGCACGAGGAGGAGGAAGCACGAGGACGGGGCGCGGGGGGAGGTCAGCAGGGACCTGGCTGCGCAGCACGTTCCGTCTGCACCTGGCTCAGCCTTCACGGAGCCCTGGTCCTCACGTGGCGCGCCTGCTGCAGCTCGGGGGCCCTTCCTCCCTGAAACGACTCCTACATCGGCCGTCCTCATGTTTGGATGAGCATCCAATCGCCCGGGAAGCTGGTGAAGCAGCTCTGACCAGTGGTGTGGGGTTGCTGAGACGGAACACGTTTTTGTGTTTTTTTTTGCGGTACGCGGGCCTCTCACTGTTGCGGCCTCTCCCATTGCGGAGCACAGGCTCCGGACGCGCAGGCGCAGCGGCCATGGCTCACGGGCCCAGCCGCTCCGCGGCACGTGGGATCTTCCCGGACCGGGGCACGAACCCGCGTCCCCTGCATCGGCAGGCGGACCCTCAACCCCTGTGCCACCAGGGAGGCCCCAGAACACGTTTTAGCAAGCGCTGGGTGGTGCTGGCGCTGCCGGTCCGCAGGGCACGCTTCGGGGGCAGAGCGCCAGAGCCCGTAGCTGATGCTGAAGCTGCCGGACAGGTCCTTCCTTCCCGGTTTCCTGTGCGGCCTCCTCCCGGTCTCCTGACCTCTAAGTGTCCAGGGCCCAGGGGTCCAGGCCTCACACTCCCTCTCCGGTACACAACCGCTCCCAAGGTGACCTTCCCCAGCTCTCCACACCTCTGGACAACATCCAGATTGGTAGCCCCGGCCCCGCCCTGGCCCTGCTCCGTGACTGCCGGCCGGCCTCGGTCCCTGCAGGCGCAGCGCAGGGAACACTGGTGTGCAGGAAACCCAGGTCCCGATGCGCCTCCTGCAGCGCCGCCGCCCCAGGGAATGGCGTTTACACCCTTCCAGCTGCTGGGACCCCAAACCCCCTAGTCCCCCGGGGCCCCCTCCGTTGTTCTCACTTCACACCCGATCTGTCAGCAGATCCTCCAACTCCACGGGGAGTCTGACCGCTTCCCATGCCTCCTCTTTTTCCAGGCCCCTCCCCTCAAGCCTGGGCTGCTGCCTGAGTCCCCACCCCCACTCCCACCCCCGGCCGCCTGCTCTCCACACGGAGGCTTCAGGCTAGAGCTCTCTCCATCCTCTTCTCAAACATCCCCGTGGGCCTGTGTCGCTTAAAATAAAACACGACATCATGGCATTGCTGCACGCACAAGCCCCACAAGCCCCGCCCAGCCCTTCTTGGACCACGTTTCCTGCCTCTCTCCCCTGCTCACACCAGGCCCACTGCAGCCTCAGGGCCTTTGCACTGCCTGTTCTCTCTGCCTGGGATGCGCTTGTCTCATGGGCTCTTGTCCTCGTTCCATGCAGGTCTCTGCTCAAATGTCTCCTCCTCAGAGACCTTCTCTGACCATCTATCCGAAATAACCCCCTCCCTACCATGGCTGCCCTTCACCCGGTAAGGCTCATCCTTCCAGGAACTTGAGTCGCCGAGGACAGGGGCTCCATCTGTTTTGCTCCTTGCTGTATCCTGGCGCCCAGAACGGTGGCTCATAGTAGGTACTTGGTAACTGTCAGCTGAGTGAATAAATGAAGCCAGGGGGAAGGCATGGAAGGGTGCTGACAAGGACGGTACCTGGGTCAGTTCTGCTTTTTAAAAACGCCTCTGTGGCTGCAGGGTGGGTGGGAGGGGCCGTCCAGAGGCTGTTGTAGGCATCAGGTGACAGGAGAGGGTGGGGCTGGAGAGAAGGGGAGGGGAGGGGGTGACTGGGAGGAGTCCTGGGGACCCCGAAGCTTCCGGCCTGGGCAGCTGTGTGAGAGGCAGCGCCGTGTAACACGGGGCTGGTCTCCAGGCTCTGCATCACCCTGGCCAAGTCACTTAACTCCTCTGTGTCCCGGTTTTCTCAGTGACAAAATGGGGGTGACGCTGGGACTCCGCTCATAATTGGGAGCACTCGCCCACATCACGAGAGCAGCATTAGCTAATCAGAGTCCTGGTCAAGGTGGAGGAGCAGGGCCCAGATTTATCCCACAGCCTGAAACAACTAAGCATCCAGGACAAAAAGCTACGAAATAATAGCTTCCAAGGCACTGACATCAGATGATGAAGGACCATCCTCAAGAGATGGGCAAGGAATGAGGAGAGCACAGGACTGTCCAGGCTCCCCACCTGGTGACGGTCTCCAGGCTCCCCACCTGGTGACGGTCTCCAGGCTCCCCACCTGTTGACGGTCTCCAGGCTCCCCACCTGGTGAGAGCCTCCAGGCTCCCCACCTGGTGATGGTCTCCAGGCTCCCCACCTGGTGAGAGCCTCCAGGCTCCCCACCTGGTGAGAGCCTCCAGGCTCCCCACCTGGTGAGAGCCTCCAGGCTCCCCACCTGGTGAGAGTCTCCAGGCTGCAGAGCAGGGGAACCCAGGCAGGGCCTGCCGGTACCCCCCGAGTTGAGGAGAGAGAGCTGAGAGTCCAAGGACGCTGAGTGGCCAGAGTGCACAGGGCAGGGTCCTGTGCACGAGGAGCTGCACAGAGAGAAGTACAAATCTCTGTAGAGGGTCCCCTTGAGTAGTCAGCTGAGTACTGATCAGCACACGTGCTGTGAAACTCTCAGAGAAAGAACTTTTTATTTTTAAGAGAAAAAAACATTTGAAAGGGTTCTAGGGAACAATACTGGAAGCTCACACAGATCCGGGAATAGTTCCTGCTCCTATCAGAGAGGAAAACTTCATAATTCCTGGAGCATTGGGTAGAGAACTCAGAAGGGCTTTGGCTAAATGTGCTCTGGTCTTGCCTCCCAAAGCATAAGAGCTGGGGCTGAAACAAACTGTTTCCAAGTAACAACCACACCCCAGAACAAAGTTCACAAATATATATATAGGGGTCTAGCACCCAACAAGGTAAAATTCACAACATCTGGCATCCAGTAAGAAATTACTTGGCACGCAAAGATGCAAACAAATACAATCCACAATCGAGAGAAAAATCAACTGAAACTAACCCGGAAATGGCAGGTGATAGAATTAGGAGACAAGAACATTAATGAAAACGGTTACTATAACTGTCGCCCACATGTTGAAACACTAGAGAAGAAACTGGACACATGAAGTAGAAACAGAGAAGATGTGAAAAGGAACAAAACCAAATTTCTTGAGATAAAAAAGCTACGATGGCTGAGATGAAAAATACACTGGATGGGGTTAACATCAAATTAGATATTGCAGAAGAAAAGATAGGTGAACTTAAAGACAGCAATAGAAACTGTCCAAAATGAACACACAGAGATAAAAGACAAAACATAAGTAAGTAAGCAGAGCTTCCGTGAGATGTGGGAAACTTCAAGTGACCTCATATATGTGTAACTGGGACCCCCAAAGGAAGGGGGATGCAGAAAAGTGAGTAGAAGAAGTACTGGATGAATCCAAATTGAGTGAAAACCTATGGACCTACAGATCCAAACAGTCAATGAAACACAAACACAAGAAGCGCGAAGCAGACGACACCGAGGAACATTATAATCAAATTCCTTAACACCAGCGATAAAGACACAATCTTAGAGAAAAAGTCACGTGCCACATGTAGAGGAACAAAGACAAGAAGGGCGGCCGACTTTGCACTGGAAACGATGAAAGCCAGGAGACTGAAAGAAGACACATCAAACTAGAACGTTCTATCCAGCAAAAAATCTTTCTGAAATTAAGATGGAATCAAAGACAGTATTAGTATTGTTTCCCCTTCTTGACTATGATGCCCCAGAGGGCAGGGCCCATGGCTCAGCTCCTTGCCAGGGCATGTACGCTATCTGGACCTATTACTGGAGGAGTCTTATTTTCTCACTGGGTTTGGGTCCCCAGTGGCCCTACCTGAGCAGTGGGTTGGGGAGCCATGTGGGAAGTTCTCTGCTCATGGGGGACTGGGTGGAGTCTGGCTTGTCTTGGGGGAGGCCCATGTGGAGGGGGCAGTGGCCCTGCAGGGGCTCTCCCTACTGAGGACCCCAATTGCTTGGACCCAGGCCCTGCCAAGCGGGCACAGGGGGAGTGGGTGTGAGGCATGTTTTGCACGACAACCTTGTGCTTTGCATTCCCCTCACTTATCCCTACAGGAGTGTAAAAGTACAAAGGAAATCTGTATGATGCTTTTAAAAACAACCAAGCAAAAAGTATATACATTTTAGCTGTTCACAAGGTTACAGAAGTTTCCATGGCTACCGCCGCAAGCTGCGTGCACTGAGGTGAGCAGGTGGGGCTCCACTTAACCCAGTGTATTAGGGCACCTGCCCAATTTCTGCCCAGGAACCAGGTGCCTGGCTGCTGGACTGGAGGGAAGGAGGCAAGCAGGGAGCGAGTGAGAACGTCACTGCCTCTCCCCACTCTCGCCCGGCACTGATTTCAGCGGCTAATTAGAATAACACCTGGGTCTCAAGCCGAGTTTTCAGGTACAGCATCTCCCGAGCGCAAGCAGCCCTGTGCGTTGGGAAGACGGCATTGTCCCCTTATCCACATGGGGGCACAGGAGACCAGGGGCTGGCTCACCCCGGCAACTACAGTCAGTGAAATGGAGGCCTGGGCTGCTGGTTAACTTGTAAACTCCCAGGACGCCTTTCTGTGTCACCACTCAGCACACCCTGGGCGGCCCTGAATTCCCGCCCCTGGAGACAGCCCAGAGTGGAGGGAGGGGCCAGGGCCAGCTCTTCCTGCTGAGTCCAGGCAGTGCCGCCTCCCCCCAGGGCTGTGTGTGTGGCAGGGGGCGGTGGTATATGTGTATGTGTTTGTATATGGGTACATATGTATGTGTGTGTGTGTATGTATCTGTGGGTGCATGTATGTGTATGAATGAACAGCAGAGGAACAGGGGCAAAGGTGAATCAGGCCGCCTGGTTGTTCCAAAGACAATGACTGGACCGCCCAGCAGTGGTGGAGGGGTGTGCTACCACCGCCCTCTCTGGACACACCCTTTAAGTTCCGGGGACCTGGCACCCACCGGGGACCCGCCTGACCCTACCCTTGCGTGAGATCAGCGCAGCTCATTTAAATCAGGCCCAGCTTCTGCCCTGCGGCTTTAGGGAGGGCCTACAGCAGGGGTGGGGCTGGAGGAAGGTGGGGGGCAGGGGTGAAAGGGTGGGTGGACAGCCAGGGAACCCGTGGAGTGGGTTGGGGAGAGGTCGATCTAAGGTGGTGGAATCAGGGACTCCCAGAATCTAAGCACCCACGTCCCGGAGTCCTAGAAAATCAGAACATCCGAGCAACGGATGCTTAGAATCTGAATCCCCTGAATTTTTTCTCTTCCATTCAGAAGGGACTTTGGACGTTACCTGGCCTAATCACCCGCTGGGTGAACAATAAGGGAACTTTTTTTCTTCTTGAAATCACAATTCACCCAAGATGGTCAACCCGATCAGTGGGATCTCCAACTCTCCCTCGGGAGGGAGGAGGGCGGTACCACCTCTGACTCCCGGCCAACTTCCAAGCTTTCCGCTCCTCCCTGGAGTCGCCCCAGGTTCTGTCCCAAGGACAAGCCTACCCGCCTGTGCACCTTCATTCTGGGGGCAGAGGCCTCAAAGGGCGGCGGTCAGCCCTTGGCCCGCCCCTCGCCCCTCACCCACTCACTCACCTCTTCATTCGTCTGACGGTTTACGGAGCTCTGCCTGCTGGGTCTGCAGGCACCAAGGCTGCAGACTTGCTACGAGCCCTCTTCCCAGCCTTGGCCATTGCAGCTGACTCAGAGACTCCCTTCCAAGCTTCTGGAGGCAACTTAGCTGCCCTGGGAAGTCTTCCGTGGCCCAGGCTCCAGCAAAGCCCGTGCCCGGAGCAATCTGTTTACATCTATTTTCCTTTAAAAAAAAATTGGGCTCAGCCATTTTTAAGTGAGTGTAGGCGTGTTGTTGAAAGGGCCCGTCTTGCAGATTAAATGATTTTTTCAAAACCGGGAGTCGCTGTCAATGAAGAGTGGCGGCGTTAACCCCTGGGGCCTGGCCAGGAGCCCAGGTCCGACCAAGGGGGGCCGCCAGGTCCAGAACCACCGACCAACACTTCATCTGAGGATGACATTCCCACACTGCATGGAACAGAGGATGGTGGGCACTGCATAGAACAGACCCTGCTGATGCCCGGACCCCCGGGCACTGGCCACGCTCCTGCCCCGTTGGCTGATTTCCCATCTCTGGGACACTCTGAGCCCCTCCTTTCCTGAACAGGTTTTGATTGTTTGGGAGGGAGACCCGGATGGGAATACGGATGCCGTTTCTGGCTCGAAACGCGGGGGGTCTCAGGCCAGGGAGAGCCGGGCAGAGGCCACCGGCCCCCCAGCAGATGAGGCTGGCCCTCAGAACGGCACAGAAATATCCAGCCGTCCAACAAAAATCTACAAGTGCCCCTACCCGGTGCCGATCCCGAGCCACTGAGGAGCCAGACCGACAGGTACCATTCTCGACGGGCTCCCAGGCCGTGTACGGAGGGTGGCCGGTGGGAACGAGCCACAGAGCTGGGTGTGGATGGGCTGAGAGCGTGCCCTGGGCCTGATCTCCTCGCGAGGTGGTGTGAGGTCAGGGATGCTTCCCTGAAGGGCAGACCCGTACTAGCCAGGAGGGATCTTTCAGGCCGGGAGGTGAGGAGGTGGGAGGACCCCCAGGGATGAAGGGTCTCGAGTGTTCCAGAATTGGAAGTAAGCAGGGTGATGCGAGTGATGAGAGGCGAGTGATGAGGCTGGGGGTGGGGGCTGGCAGCGTCTATTCCCTGCAGGGCCCCCTGGACCATACCAGGGGTCTGGGATCTAGCCTCAGTGGGGATGCCTTTTGAGCAGGGTCCTCAGCCGCCCATGACAACAGAAAACCCGAGTTCCAGCGCGACGACCATTCCACAGCCTCCAGCCACCAGGCCCAGAGACCCCAGAATCTAGCACCAGGTTGCATTTGTCATGCTCCTCTGGGTGTGCGGGGTCTTAGCTGGGTGATGATGAATCCTCACGACGAGAGGGGTACAACCATCCCCGTTTGTAAGGACCGGGAGACTAGGACACAGAGAGGTTTGATCACGCGCGCCCAAGGTCACCAGCTGGGAGGAGCCCTTGCCGGGGGCTGGGCTGAGCTGCGGGGTCCTAACCCTTGTGCCTGTTCCGCGCATCCCGCTAGATCAGCCCTGCTGGCCGCCCCGTCCACCTCCCCCTACGCCCTCCTCCTCGCCCTCCCCTCCCCTCATCCTCACGTCTCATTGTACAGATGCGGATGATCCCAGGAAAAAAAGGGCAAATGGCAAAAAACAAAACACAGCCCAGTGGTGACAAAAACCACCACAAACGTGATCATTCAAGATAACATGTTGTAAAGCAAACTATTTTTTGGAAATAGAAATCTGTTTAGACGGAATGCTCGTGTGGGAAGGTCCATGAAGGTACAATTAAAGTTGACTCTATTTTTAATTTTGGAAATGGGTTCGCACTGAGCCAGAAGCCTTCTGCACGATGAGTGTTTTAACCAAACAAACCCTAGACACAGGTAGATACCAGAAGCTCACAAGTCGACAAAAAGAGAGGCTGCTACTCTTTTCTGGTGAAATATAAGACTTTTTTTCACTGTCCTCCTTCAAACCAGAATTGGATCATCACATCTTGGGATCGGCCCTCTCAAAGCCGTGACTGGTTTTGCAGTGTCTCGAGGGGATACCCTGGCAGGAAAAGACACGTGGTTTCTCGCTCTAAGTGTGCGGCCTTCTCTAAGCCAGCGGCTCTGCTGGGCTCCGGGAGCAGTGGCCGGTGGGGCGGGAGGGCCCCCTGCAAAGAAAGGCTGGGGTGATGGGTTGCGTGCTCGCCTTGACCTGGAAAAGGGAGCATTTTTATTTTGTCTTAGGAGAGAGTCCCCGAATGTACGTACGGAGTGAGGGTCATTTGCCAAGGCCAAGCGGAAGAATTCGGAAGACAGGATGTAAAACATGGCTCTTCAGACTGCAAGGTGAGGCCCTCGACAGTGTTCCGGATAAACTAATGACGCTTCCCTGGCTGCCTCCTTCTTCTGCTGGGCCAGACACATTTCCCGTGGTCCCCGCTGCAGCCCCGGGCTTTCCTGCCTCCTATCACGCTTGGCAAAATAATACCAGCTAACACTAGGGGACGCGTTGGCAGCAGCTGCAAACCCGTCTGGCGCTGCTGGGCCCCGGGGCGGGGGCGGGGGCTCTGCAGTGGGTCCTTCCTTTGACTGCAGCAAAATCCCCTCAGCACAGGGGGCGGAGGTGAGCCTTTTTAAGCCTGGCAGAGAGACCAGAGGATGACAGAGGGGGCCACGAGCCCGGGAAACGGACTTCAATCACAGAACAGATCTGAGTGCTCAGGGCCAGTGAGACCACCAGGAAGTAGCCCAGCTGGTTCTCACGGGCAGGAGAGAGATGGGGAAAGCCGGGGCATCTTCAGTGGGTCACCAGCCAAAGTCAACAGACGGTGCCCCTGCGTCCCCGTGACGGCAGAAACGCCCCATCTCCCCACCACGCCTGCTCCTCCCCACTCCACATGCGTCCCTCGAGGCTCAGCTCAAATTCCACCTCCAGGAAGCCTTCCCTGACTGCTCCTGCCCACGGGGTCCCTCCCTCTGAATCTGGGACACCTGCCGCCTCGCACCCAGGTTACAATCCACCGAGAACTGCCCTTCCCTTGCCATCTCGTTCTGTTCACGACTGCGTGTCCCCCCGCCCCACCCCCCATCCCCGGCCATGAGATCCTTCCCTGTAGGGATCACGTCACGGAACAAATCTGTGAAAACTAGACAACGCAGAAAACCCGGATGACCTACATACCTGTTTACGGGTCCAGGTAAATAAATGAGAGAATGGGGCGCTGGTATGGAAAGATGCTCCAGATTGGCTGATTTTAAAAGGACAAGGGAGGAAGACAGGCAGAAGAGCCCTTGGTGATGCCCAGTGTGGCCACAGCAAATGACTGACAGCTAACACAGGCGTGCGGGCTGCAGCTGTTACTTTGTGACAAACAGAGCTGGGTGTCTTGGTTTTTCTTTTGCAGCAGATAGGCATTTATTTTATTTGAAAACCCTTTAATGTAGCTTAAAATGAATAAATGTTCATTAATAATGTGAGTAGCATAGAGGAGACAGTCACCTACGACAGCTTTCTGCGGGTAGAGCCCTTTTTCTGTTTCGGTGTAGGGTATGTTTTCTAGAACAGTGTGATTCGAACTTCACGGAGCTGGAGAATCACCCAGGGAGCTTTTCAAGCAGGTCTGGAGGGGGCCTGAGAATATCTGCGTTCCCAGCAAGCTCCCAGGGGTGTTGAGGCTGCTGGTCTGGGGAGGACCGCCGCTCCACATTTATGCTTGTACGGTACGTGCAACTCAATATGGCAAACAACCATAAAGATAATAAGAATACAGAGAAGACTATTTTCCAGGCCCAGCTGCCAGACAGGACCGGCCTGGGAGTGCCCCGAGGGGCCACCTTTGCCACTGCCGTGGCGTGCATAAGCCGTGGACCTGATCGGGAAGAATCAAGATGCAGGTGGCGGTCGGGGAGCCAGAGTGGTCCCAGGGTAGGGTCTGCCTGCTTGTCAGGGGCAGCCCCCAGGCCAGCCTGTGGCCAAGCCAGGAAGTGAGCACCAGTGGGGGCTGCCCTGGGGTAGACCTGGCCCAGAAGAGAGGTTTTTGCTGGGGCTCATCGCTGCATGGGCTCCCCTGCCCGATCGGCTGGAACATCCTATGAGGCGGATGTCAGTCATTTTATTGCCGTTGGATGTAATATTGTTGTTTATTTTATTGTTGTTGGATGTTATTATCATTTTATTAATGAAG
Source organism: Phocoena sinus (assembly GCF_008692025.1). Taxonomy (NCBI): domain Eukaryota; kingdom Metazoa; phylum Chordata; class Mammalia; order Artiodactyla; family Phocoenidae; genus Phocoena; species Phocoena sinus. The sequence goes on from NC_045768.1 coordinate 2,207,804, forward strand.
AACCTGGGGTCCACAGAGACTAAGTAACTTCACTAAGGACACACAGCTTGGACACAAACACAGCTCCGGTCAGCCCCAAAGGCTGTGCTCTTATCCACTCGGCCGCACTGCCAACCTGTCCTCAGCAGTCAGGGGATGTGGCAGGCCAGGCTGCAGCTCCGGGAGCCTGACTTGTTCTGGGGTCCCTGCCCAGGTCCCTGATCAGCCTACACCTGGGACTCCCAGCCGGTCCAGCCCTCTCCCACCCCTGCAACCTGGGAAAGCTGAGCCTGACATCTGTCCCCTTCTCACTCTCCTGGTCCAGGCCTCCCTTGTTTCCCTTCCGTCTGGATGCAGCGGTCTCCCCCCAATCCTCCCTGCTTCCAGCCTCACCTCCTCCAAGGTACCCTCCACGTTGCACTCTGGGGAGCATTCTCTAAAGGCCATATCTGGCCGAGGTCCTCCCAGGCTCTCGCTGCCTGTGGTTCCTGGGGACCTCGGAGAAAGCCCACCCACAGAGCTGGGCTTACAAGCCTTGCCTGATCTGACCCCCACCTGCTCCCCACTTCCAAGGTCCCAGGGCTCTCACCAGGATTGTTTATTTAATCCTCCAAGGCCCCCAGGGAAGAAGGGGCCACAGTCTCCACTTCACAGCCCAAGAGCCAGAGGCCCAGGGTCCCATGGCCAGGAAGCAGCAGCGCTGGGCTTGGAACCCAAGCCTCCGTCTGAGTTCAGGGCTCTAGCTCACCCTCCACCCAGGACAAGCTGGCCCACGCACCTGAGAGTTTCCCCTTGCAGCACCCTCCATCCCCGGGAAGACACCAGCAAGGGGGCGGGGCCAAGGCCTGGGGGAGGGTTCACCAGCTTGAGTCTGTTCAGGGAGGGGGCCTGATTCCAAAGGGAACAAAGAGCTTTGCAAAGAGAAACGAGCGCGCACTCCGTACCCAGGAGCCTCTCTGCTCAGTAGTGGAAGGAGAGCAGCTGGCAAACGCCGAAGATTCTGGGCTTGTCAGATCCCCTCTGGAGCAAATAAGAGGGACCGACACACCGCCAGGAAAGCCAGTGCCGAGGAAAGCAGCAGAGCCAGGCTGAGAAGCCCAGCCGCCGTGGCCTCGGTGGCGCAGACCCCAGAACAGACTCCGGGTGCCAATGCCGCCAGCCAGGGCTCTCAGTTTGTGCCAGTGGGGAAGGCAGAAGCACCCCCTTTTTTGCACATGAGGAGGCTGAGTGCTCTGCCCAGGGTAGCCCGGAACCCTGTCTCTCTGCCACGCAAATTGCCTTTTTACTCATGTACAGGAGAGGGTGGCGGGGCTGGGAGCCGCGTGGAGGACAGGACTAGGGCCAGCTGCCACTCTGCCTTGCCTCCTGCCCGGTTACTGAGCCGTAATAAATCTCTCCCGCGGCTCCGCCTACCCCCTCGCCCCTCCTGAGTGCTGTAATTATTCCTCGCGGATCCCGCTGCCATCACTTCACAGCGCAGGCCCACGTGGCAGGAGCCCAGAGCCGCTCTGCAGGAGCGGGTCCCGGGGCTGTGCAGCCCACCCAGAACCGGCAACGGGGGTCAGCAATGTACAACCAGCCCCCAAACATGCAAGGCTGGGGTCCTCCCTGGAGTGGGAAGTGGGGCTGGTGGGATTGGGGGCTTGGGCTCACGTCAGCCCTGAGATTGCAAAACCCCTGCAAACTCTCCCAACACTGCAGCTCGTGCCAGCCTTACCCACTCCATTCGGGGCTTAGATGAACAGAGCTGCAGTGGCCCACGGGGCACGTTACATGATTCACCCCATCGTGTCACAGATGGAAACTGAGGTCTAGAGAGGGGGAGTGACTTGTCCAAGGTCACGCAGAAAGGTGGACAGAACTGGGCAGCTAAGTCTTGGCTCCAGCAGCCGTGCCTACCTTTCCCCCAAGCGCCCTTATTCATGTTGGACCATCGTGCTGGCATAAGCAACGCTCGTCTGGGGCTCAAAGCCTTGGAGCCTGGGGTGGGGGCTCTGGGATGGGCACTCTCCCCTCCCCATGCTGGAGAGGCAAAGATGGAGAAGCTGCAACCCTTCCGTGTGCCAGAGCCTGGAGCAGAGCATCGGCTCCCTCCAGAGAGGCCAGCAAAGCTCCCCAGAGTTCCCCAGCCTGACTCCTGTGCATCCCTGGGGCACCGAGGCTGGGAGAGCCTGTGGATCCTGTTCAGACCCCAACCCCTTCGGGAAGCCACTTCCAAGCTTTCCGAGTGAATCCGGACCAGTCAGCCCCACCGGAAACGCAGTCAAGGGGAAGACCAGGGCTCAGCAGGAGTATCACCCTGTCTTTTTCATCCTGCTCTGCAGGTGCATAGCAAGCCACCGAATAAAAGAATGAATGGAGAAAAGCCCACACTGCCTTGAGCCCTAGCGTCAGGAGCAAGACAGATTTTTCACAAGTTCCCAGCACGCAAGCTTCGTTAGAAAGCTTGTGGTCAGCGCACGTAAACAACCTCTTCCCCAGCACAGGAGGTGCTTGCACCCACCTGCTTAGATGAGAAGAGCTCTGGTCACCTAGACTCCATCCTCAATGCCGCCAGAAAAGGGGGAAGGTGGGGAGATGGGCACATGTGCTTTCCCGGCGAGCCCGAACTTTTGGGGGTTGGAAGTTCTCATTGTTCCTGGAAGCCCCCCAGAAGCCTGGCCTGGCCTGAGTGGAGGGGATCGCTGGAGGAAGGCTGGCAAGGTGTCCCTTCTGGCATTCCTGAGCCAGGGGGCATGTCGGGGCCGTGGCCTCCGGGACGCCCCCTTATCTTCGAGAAGGGTCAGTGAACTCGACCCTCAAGATTCTAGCCTCAGAGCTGCGGGGGGCTGTACTGCTCATGCCACGTGGTCCCTGGCCTTGGGAGTGGAAGACATGGAGTGGGGTGAAATGGTGGCGCTTGGGGGGTGGACAGGGCACCTCTCCTAGATTTTTGGTGTTTGGAGAGTCCTTCCACCCCCGACTGGAAAAACCCAAATGCCAGTCTGGCGCTCCCCTCCCCCACTTAAGCTGAGATTTCAAATAGACGAAGATTGGGTGTGAGGCGGGTGGCAATGACAGAGGCTGGCATGTCTGAGGCCAGCTCTACCACTTACTGGCTGTGTGACCTTGGGCAAGTGACTAAACTTCCCTGAGCCTCAGTTTCCTCATCTGTCAAATAGGGCCAATGTCCCCCTCCTCGTGGGCGTTGGGTGCATTGCACGGATGGTACCGCAGGTCCAGCACCCAGCATGGTGTCTTGCAGAAGGCAAATCTTGGTAAAGAAAGGTCTCAGCCCCTGGCAGCAGAGAGAATGGGGGCCAGGCACCTCCCGGAAACTTTCCCTCTCCAACATCCCTCCTCCCCTGCCGGGAGAGAGACAAGGCATCCCTCGGCACAGTGGGTGCCCCTGCCTTTCCCTCAGGCCCTCACTGCCCACTTCGGTCTCTGTCCACAGCCTCCTCGACAGGGGCGTACTTTGAGGGCGGCCGGAGATGGGACGGGCTTTCCAGGTTCCGGCAGCTGCCTGGGACAGGGACCTGGCGCAAGGCAGCCCAGGCAGGCTGCGGTGGGCGCTCCAGACAAGGTGGGCACTGAGCCGGGGCTTCCCCGCTTGCGTCCTCTGCCCCCCACGCCCCGTGACCCGCGCGCCCGCTCGGCCCTTACCTTGAACCATGGGAACGGCGCTGCCCGGGCCGGCCGAGGACTTGGGCGCACGTGACGGGGCGGTCCGGCGTCCGTCCCAGGCCGGGCGCAGTTAGTGGCGGCCGCTCACGCCCAGGCCACAGCTGCGGCGCCTCCTGGGGCCCGGCGGGCGAGGCGGGCAATGGAGAGGCCCCGGAGGTCCTCGGGAGGCGGCTGCGTGCCCAGGCGGGAGCCCCCTGCCAGCGCCGGCTGCGCCGCGGCTCCGGACGCCCAGGCTGGCTCCCGGCGAGCGGCACGCGCGCGCTTCCAGCCCAGTCCCGGGCGCGGGGCGCGCGCGCAGTCGGGGAGGGCGCGCGCCCGAGCAGGGAAGGAAGCGCGCCGCCGGCCCCGCGCGCGCCGTCGTCGGGGGCTGCGGGGAGCGGCCCGGGAGCTGTCCCTGGTGCTGACGGCTCGTCCGCTCAGGGCCGAGGCTCGCGACCTCCCGCCGGCCTGGGGGCGACCCCACTCCCGCCCCTTGCTCTCAGCCTGCTTTCCTGGCGCTCCCCGTCTCCACAGCGTTGGGATTTGGAGTCAGGCCGAAGCTGCTGTTTACCAACAGTGCAACCTTGGGGCAAGTCCTTACTCAGGAAGTCTCTGGTTCTCATCTTCAAAATGGGCCTAAGAGCAGGGCCTGTAAGGTTGGTCTGAGGGTGAAATTCAACGACGCCTAGGGGCTTGGCGCACAATGAGTGCTTAGAAAATGCTTTTGCCTTTATCATGATTCCACCCCCACCCCCACCACCATTTTCTTGTTTAGCAGCCACGGAGCAAGTGAGAGAAGGGGGCAGTGCTGCTTCTGGGCTGGGCTGGCCAGTGTTGGGGACTTGGTAGCTGCCTCTGGACCTCTTAGGGCATCCATAGGGGAAGGGAGTACACTTCTTTCTAGGGACTTCAAAGCACAGACTTAGGACCAATGGACAGAAGTGAAAGCGAGGCGGATTTGGGCTGAGTACTTTCTGATGGAAGGTCCTTCCGCCTGAAATGAGCGCTCTGTGACCTCTGTCCTCACAGACCTTCAAGAGAAGGCTGCACCCACAGGGACCCTGAACTGAGAAAGTTCTGGAATTAAAAGGGCTTTGAATCAAAACATGTTAAGCAATAACAACCATGCCAGCACACTGAAAGCACGGTTTGAATGTTTGCTTCATTGACCCTTAAGTTCTCTAAAAGAAGCTATACCTTGGCAGGAAGAACGTGTAACTTCACCCCCATACTAGAGATGAGAATACTGAAAACAGGGGGGAAAGTGACCTCCTGGGAGTCCATTCCCATCTTACAGATGGGCTGAGGACAGAAGGGTAAGCAACTTGCCCAGAGCCACACCGCAGGGCCAAGGGACCAAACAGACAGGCTCAAAGTGTCCAGCCCGCTGTCCAGCCTGTCAGGTCCCCTGGCAAGGGTCACAGTCTACTTTTCCAGAAGTATTCAAGCTATTTTGAGCCTGGAGAGTTTCCTTATAACAAACCAGACAAGTACCTTATTCCTCTTAGCTAATGGGAAGAGCTGGTGCCCGCCCCTCGTATCTCTGTCCCTTCTAAGCAGGATAATTAAACGTCACCTGCCTCATTTCCCAGGGGACCAGTGGTTGTGTTTGATTCATTAATTAACTGTGAGCCGTACCTGCTTCCACCAGGCACTTATCTCACGATAAACATCACTCATTATGTGCTTAATATGTTCTAGACACAAGGCTGAACACTTGTCCTGCGTTGTTTCGTCTAGTCTTCTCAACGGTCCAGTGAGATAGATACTGTTGATACCCTGAGTTTGCAGCTGAAGACTTTAGGCTTAAGAACAGTAGACTGGAGGTGAGCTGGACCAGTTCTCAGGTGTGTGGTCCTAACACTCTTCTTCCAGATTTTCCACGTTTTCCCCAAACTAGGAAAAAAGATGGAAACATTAATAGAAATTCCATATAAGGAGTCAGAGAAAGAGAGGGGGAGGGGGGAGAGGGGGAGGGGAGAGAGAGAGAGAGAGAGAGAGAGAGAGAGAGAGAAAGAGGAAGACACGGAGAGAGGTGCAAACTAGCCAGCCAATCAATGCTCTAGGAGTCGGCACAGGAATCCTTTAAATCATCATTTCCAGTCAAAATCCCCGGTATGACAACTGAGCAACTTTTTTTTTTTTTTCCCCAAGATTTCTTGGATCCTAGCAAATGTGTGTCAGGAATTTTAAAAGGAGCATCACTGCCAAACCCTCTTTACCAACCCGCTCCCAGGCCCTTCCACTGCTTCCCATGCCTACTTTTCATTCATACTCTGCAGAATTTCACCGCCGTGGGTCTGCACAGCTGCAGACCTCTGACACCAGTTCGGGCTGTGGAGCTCCTGACCTCTGGTTTCTTTCCTGTGCTGTGGAAGGAGGTGGGCTCCCGGTGCTTGTGATGGTGTAATCGAGACCATCTTATTGAATCCAGACTGAATACTTCCTCCCAACATGTAAGGTAGATGCCTTTCTTATCTTCACTTTACAGATGGTAACAGAGGGGTGAATTGGCTCGCCCATGGTCACACGACCAGCAAGGAGGTGGCTGAATGGATTTCATTTGGATAGCGATGTCCCATCGTCACCACCAAACTTGGTCTTTGCGTGACCAAAGCGTGGCTTGATTTTAAGCAAAAACCCCATTTCCAAAAATAAAAATGGGGTGGGGGAAATGAAGAGCCACTAGTCTGACTTCATAGAAACAATTCACCATCAGATTTCCTTAAATAGCACTTTCTCCTGCGCGTGAAGAAAAGGATTTGAGCTACACACAGTTCTTTCAGGTTGGCCAGAAACAAGCCTGGGGGTGGGAGGAACGTCATGGCGCCACCCCACTGGTGTTCCTTCCACTACAATCTGCTTTTCAGTTGCATGGCAACTGCAGACTACGGCAGCTACTACGTCCCCGGCACCAGCATCTTTCCGCAACGCAGAGCTTCATGGGTATAACTCAAATCCAACAGATGGCCAAGTTGGGTGAAAAAAATCCCAACACGTTGGATCATACGTGGCAATTTACAAAGGTTCATTTTCCACTGATAGCAAATGGGGCTTTCGTAAGTTGAGCCTGGCACAATAAAGACGGGACCTTTATGGCCACATGTTTCTTGGGGGCAAGTGCGACTAGCCTGTAGGGGAGGGACCATGGCTTGAGCGTGGGGACTCAGCCTTCTAATCACAGCCACACAATACACACGGTCACATATAAGTTCAGGTGGAGTGCATTAAGTTCTCGGGGGCAAAGGACATTTACCCAGCTGCTATTTCTGACCCGAATCTGGTCCTGCAGAGAGACAGAGAAGCAGAGCGCTTGGCGGGTAAAGTTTCTGCCGGGATGTGAGAATAACGGCCAACTCTCTTTCTGGGAACCTTCAGGAGGGGGTGAGTTTGCCATCTCCAGACGTGTCCAAGCAGCAGCTGGCCATCACTTAAAGCAGAGATGAGCTGGCCGAGCTGACCCCGGGGCACAAATCCAACCTTGGAAGTCCGTGAGATTTCAGAAGGGGCAGCCGATGGCTGCTCAGAGGGGGCGCCCCCTTTCCCCAGCCTCTGTTTCAGCTGCCCAGTGGATCTTGGGGCACCCAAAGGGGCACCCCGTAGAGTTTTCCAAGCTTACGGGCGCTGGGCCAAATGACAGAAGTGGCCGCCGTTTCCACCAGTGAGTACTTATGGAATAGCCTGTACCTTCGGGCAATTGCTAAATGAACCTTCGTTTGGTCCTTGAATTGTTTTGTTTTCCCCATCTGCACTCCTAAGGGGTTCCGCCTGATTGAATGGGCTGGTGGCAGATCCGCTGATGTCACTAAATCTATGTCTCCAAGCCAAGCCCATTTAGAAAACAGATTAATTAAAAAAAATAATTGTGGGATGGGCAACACCATGACACTGTGATTATTTTGTGATGTTGGCTAGCAGCGTGTACTCACATCCTAGACTAAGGACTTTGGACTGGGTGTCATTTGGACGTGACCAGGAGAATAACAAGACATCAGAGTGTGTGAGAGTGAGAGGGTCAGACAACCAGGCGTGCAAGGGGCCGGGAATGGGCGGGTGTGTGGTGTGTGTGCCAGCGGTCAGGCACACGCAGTGGGGGGGGATGATTCCAGTTGCCCTGGTGGGAACAGACAGCCTGGTCTGTTTGAACAGACATCACTGATGGTTTTTAATTACGGCAACATTTGAAAACGTTGTGACAGCAAGCTTGGTATGTTTGTTCTTTAGGAATCTTCGAGGTTGCTGGACGAGGAAACCATGGTGATGACTGAGGTGCTTGGGACACAGCCAAGGGTCCCTCAGGGTTCCGTATGTGAATCTCAGGACAAGTCCTGCCCAGGGTGGGGGAGTGAGATGGGGCCCCAGGGGATTCTTATTTGCTCCATTTCAGAGATTTGTTCCTTGTTGAGAAGCTTTAGCAAGAGCTCTCGGGGTCTGATCTTCAGTTTCCCAGCCAAACCTTCCCACAAGAAAAGCAAACCCAGGCAGTGCTCTCATTCATTCACCCATCCATTGATGCGCCGTGCCTTGGGGAGGGGTGCAGAGACAAGGGCAAAAGCCCCTGTTATCTGCATCGGGTGGAGCTGGACCTGGGACCGTACTATGATTAGCTAACACTGAGCCCTCCTGACAGCCCTGAGAGATGAGAACTCTTCTTTTATTTGACGCATTTGACGGTAAAGGGCCTGAGACTCGGAGAAGGGAATGCCTGCCTGGGCTGCGCCACGGCCAGGATCCCACTGGCTCTAAGTCCACACTGAGCATGTCCCATGCTGTTGGGCGACCCCCGCTAATCCTGCTAAAAAATAGGAGATAAAAATAAGAGATTGCCTGTTTGGACTATGTGAACCTATTGTGAACCTTTCCTAAAAGGAGAGCCATCTCCTGTCACCTGCCTGCTTCTATTAGCACAGGCTGCCGAGAACGCTGAAAACCGTTCATTTTAATAAGAGATGAAGACGGAGGCCCCTCTGTGACTGGCACTTACAAACGTCATGACACGACAATAAGGTCTGTGTGAGGCTGGAGGCCTTTCACCCCAATAGCGAGGGAGCCGTTCCTTCCCTCAGGAGGGTCTCCGAGGTGCCATGTGAGCTCTAGCCACCCAAGCCCTACAGCAGATGACCTCCTCTGGGGCACAAGGACCGGAAACGTGGACTTGGCCGTGGCTCTCCTGTCAGAATCCATCGCTGCCGCCAGCTCCCGATGGCAAGTTTGGGGGGGATGAGGAAGGGGGAGGCTTTGAGGGGAGGGGGGGAACAGCGAGGTTAAGTGCGGGGAAGCAGAGCTGAGCACGCGTTCCGGGGTGGCGGGGCGCAGGGGTGAGGGGTGGGCTGTGCCGAGCTGAGGCTCCCTCCTGTCCTGGCCTGGCCGCTGCCCCCAACATCCCCGCATCTGGGGGGCCTGAAGCGACCTAAAGAGCATCAGCTACGGTCCTGTGCTGAAGCACACTGCTGCCCGAGCCAGTCCCCCACGGTAAAATGGGGAGATATGTGTGGTGTTTTGAATTCCACTAAAGAAGCTGGGAGAACAGATTTCATCCTCAGCCTCCCTCGCCAGGTCCCTCCTTCTCTGTCGGGCGTCTGCTGCCTTTCTTCGTGGCCCCGATTCTCGGGTACCGTCTCATCTATGGCTCCTTCATCCTCTGCCTCTCTGTGCTGGGAAGGAAGGTCCACGAGGGCTGAGCTTTGTCTCTCTCGGTCTCCGGCTCCCAGCCCCAGCCATAGCGACTGTTTGTTGAATGAATGAAAGACCTTTGCATGAGAAAGCATTTGTCTGAGGCTCTATGCTGGTCCTAGATTCTCAGCCTTCCAGACCAGGAGCAGCCAGAAGCCGAGCCTCCCTCTGCGCCTGACGCCCCACTGAGACCACTGGCCGTGATGATCCTTCCTGTTGGATGGATGAGGAAACCGAGGCAGTGAGGGGCAAGTGACTGCCGGATACGGAGCTGAGGCACAGCTCAGGGGTGTGCCCAGAGCCCTTCCCCGCCACCAGGCTCCCCAGAGAGAAAAGGCAGAGCCCATCTCAGCCCATCTGCCCTGGGGACACTTGGACCACTGCAAGACCCCTAAGTGGAGCCTCCCACCCCACTCCCCCCGGCCTCCATCCATCCCACGCACGTCTGGGCCCCTCCCCAGCGGGAATTCCCTAGCTGTTACCCTCGGCCTCCCGGATGCAGTGCAACCTCTGCAGGGCAGGCCAGTCCCACCACTCTCCCCAGACCTTTGGCCTAGGACCACCCCCAGATTGGCTGATCCCAGGTGCACGTTTTATGTCCGTGCCTCACTGCCATTGCCCATGCCGGTGCCTCTGCCACAGATGCTCTTTCCACCCGTCACCATTGGACGAACTCCTACGCACCCTACAAGTCCCAGCTTGAGTGATGCAGCCTCCGGGATGCCAGGAGGATCACATAACACTTTGATCAAAATTCTAATGTCCCCTTTTCTGCAATTGTTTACCTCTCTTTGAGCATGAGTGCTTATGCCAAGCCAGACTGACTCGTTTATTGAGCACCTACTGTGTGCAGCACAGGGATGGGTGCTGTGATGCAGGGGTGGACAGGACAGGCCCAGTCTTGTCCTCTCAGAATCTACCCCTGGGTCAGGCTCCTGGTCTGGGGTGGTCCAGAATTTGGGTCTGGACCTGTAGATCTGGTCACACTGCCCTGGGGCAGCACAGGGGGAAGACAAGGGCTTGGAGGTGGACAGAGCGGGGCTCGACTCTGGTCCCCTGCTTCCTAAGTGGGTGAACTTGGGCCCTCAGCTCAGCCTCAGTTTCCCCATGTGCGGCTCTGAGCCACATGAGTCTGCTTACCTCCCAGGTGAGGGTGAGGCCACCCCCGCCCCGCCCCCTCCAGCATGGATGCTCTGTGAGGAAAAGGCTGTGGCCATCCCAGCAGCAAGGGCTGCGCTGGGCATGAAATCCCACCTGTTCCTCCTGGTGGTCCGGCCTGGCGCCTGGGTGCTGATCTCTGGAGCCCCAGTCCTGCCGGCTTTACCCATCCTAGTGGGGGGGGGTTGGACTTGGCCAGACAGCTTCCTTGCCTCTGATGGAGCCTGGAGGGGAATGGCATTCCACCCTCGGCCCCCGCCCAGGGCACTGCGCCAGCCGCCCCCTGGGCTGGGAGTGTGCTCCCTCCACAGCCCCGCCTGCGGTCCTCCCTCCTCTGCCGGCTATGGAAAGGCCTTTGCTCGCTTGGTCTGTCCCTTGGCAATGATGGCCCCAGGAGGCTGGGGGCAGGGGGCAGCAGGTGCCAGGCCGGGGGAGAACATCTGGGTGCATTAGCATGCAGTGCTGAAAACCAGGCCTTGTCTCCAAACCGGGGCCAGTGGTGCGCTGGCAGCAGGAGACATGGCAGGGAGGGAAAGGCCCGCCTCGGACATCTCACCGACCCATGTCACCCCCAGATGGGTCAGTCTGGGGGCATGAGTTCTCTCTGCTGGTGGTTCCTGTCCGCACAGCACCCTCCTTGCCCCCTTTCTCAACGCCTGGGGTGCAGTGTGGCTCCCAGGTTGGGGAGGGACCCTGGGGCCGCCGTCCTTGTTATGAAACTAGAATCACCCACGAGGACACTGCTGCCCTTCCCGACGCCTGCCGGCCTCTCGCGCTGCACTGTTTCCTCTAGCCTTGCCGTTCGTGTTCTGATGAGAAGTTTGGGGTAGTCGGGTGACCCTGTGCGCTCTGAGACCCTGCCCCGTTTGTGCGCCACGCATCTCCCCTCGGAGGAGCCTGGGACGGCCGCACCCTGCTGCCACCAAGCCTGCCCCTCCCTTGGGGGCTCTCACCCCGAGCATCGGGGGCTCGGGCCAGAGCGGGCCTTGCTTGGCCTGAATGTCGGTTCCCTCCCTTTTACGGGGGCGCGCGTGCGGCTCAGTAGGGTGGGTGAGAAAGCCGTGTGTGAGAAGTGACCACAGCTGCTGCCTGTGCGGACACAGGCGACAGGCACCTTCCAGTCTCCCCCCAGGCATGGTCAAGGAGGGGGCATGGCAGGTGAGCGAAGGCCGAAGCGGGGTGGGGGGGAGCTCTACACCCCGGGCCCCCTCTCTGTAGGGTTGCATCTCTCCATGTCATGCTGGCTCCTGGGACCCAGCGCTCTCCTTCTGGGGCCTCTTGCCTTCATCCCAGCAGTGAGAACGACAGCTCATTCCTGCCCTTCACCTGGGGCCTCTCGCTGGGCCCACCTCTTCACAAAACCCCTGTTATTAAACCCTCCTTGAACACCCTCATCTGAGTGACCTGTCATCTTCCCTCCGGGACCCTGCCCGATGCTCCTTCTCCCAGACACACCGGGACTCATACTGGATGTGACTAAATCGCACAATTTCTCGGCGTTAAATGACGTCTCTGGTTGACTATGCCTTTGCCCACCCGCTGCCGTGGCTGAGGATCCTTTCTTACACCTGCTCATTTCGTTGGCCCGTTTCTTCCATTCCTGAGGCTTTGTGTCTTCATACTGATGTGTGGGTGCTCACTACATATTCAGGATACGAATCCTGAATCTCTTTTATGGGTGGCAAACATTTCCTCCCCGCTGCTGTCTGTCTCCACCTCTCTTTGTGGTCCATTATGCTGAAGCTGACAGTTTTCAAGGGTAGATCTGTGGGGCTTTTTCTTTAGGGCTTCTGGGAGGCTGATAAAAGTACACGATATTTTCCCTACTATTGGTGCAATTTTGACTTTGATGCTTAATTTTTAGCCCATTGAGGAATTTTGCAAATGTGAGCCAGAGGTTTGCTTATTTTTATTTTCCTTTTGTTTTGACACACGAAGAGCCAGGTGTCACCTGTTCACTATCCAAGTGAAAATCACATCCATCGTAAATCTCATTCCATACACGCAAGGGTCTGTTTCTGGACCCTTTGCTCTCCTGTTTGCCTCTCCCTTCCCCAGCATGTGACAGACAGAACTTTTACGGCTCTGTGGAACCACTGTTCTCGAGAAGGGCAAAATGCCTGTCAACGTTCCTTTATCTTGCTGCCAAATTTTTCTTAAGTTTTTTCCTCTTCTGAATTACGTGTATTATCAGCTCGTGACGTTGGGGATCCTTGGGGGGCTTTAATTGAGATAAAACTGAATTACAGATTAATTTGAAGAAACTCAACGTCTGGAGAGTAGTGCAGGATGGTAGAAGCCCTAGGACCAGACAGCCTGGGCTCAAATCCCAGTTCTGTCTCTCCCCAGCTGGGTTCCCTTGGATAAGTTGCTTGACTTCTCTGTGCCTCAGCTTCTTCTTGTGTAAGATGGGGTAATAATCACACCAGTATTGCTGGAAGCATTAGTGTAAAAAAATAAAAGAGCTAAGATATGGAAAGCACGTATGAAATCAGACATCATCTGTTTTAAGATAAATCGTTATTGAAAGTACTACTAGGAAGGAAACAGCTGCGAGTTAAGCTGTGATATGCCCTGAATTGTAACGCGTATGTCAGTTTCAGAGATGTTCAGATGTGGAGAATATACCTATTACAGTCAATACAGGAGAATATTGTCTTTACAATGTTACAGTGTCTTCCCATCAAGGAGCCTGGGTCTTATCCTTAAATATTTACTGAGATTTTCATTTTCTATCCTTCAGTAAAAAAAAAAAAAAAAAAAAAAATTTAAGTGCTTTTATTTTTATTTATTCTTAAATTTATTTATTTATTTTTGGCTGCGTTGGGTCTTCGTCGCTGCACGCGGGCTTTCTCTAGTTGCGGCGAGCGGGGGCTGTTCTTCGTTGCGGTGCGCGGGCTTCTCACTGCGGTGGCTTCTCTTGCTGCGGAGCATGGGCTCTAGGCGCGCGGGCTTCAGTAGTTGTGGCACGTGGGTGCTAGAACGCAGGCTCCATAGTTGTGGCGCACGGGCTCAGTTGCTCTGCAGTATGTAGGATCTTCCCGGACCAGGGCTCGAACTCGTGTCCCCTGCATTGGCAGGCGGATTCTTAACCACTGCGCCACCAGCGAAGTCCCTCCTTCAGTAAAATTTTATAGCATTCTTCATATGAGTTCTTTAGGGTCTTCAATCATTTTTAGGAGGGTGAAGGGGTCCAGCAGCCCAAAAGTTTGAGAACCACGGCTCTGCATTAACAGAAAGGCAGGGAGACCTTAGGATCATCTTAACAGAGGTGGGCAGGGCAGCTAATCACAGTCAGCATTTATTGCTATTTGAAAAGAGAAACTTGCTCACCTCAGAAAGGATATCTGACGGCAATCGATGGCAGGCCTCCCGCACTTGGGGAAATACGGAAAGTGCTCGCGGGCACAAGCTGGGCTGCGCACCCTCGCGCACCAGGGTCTCCGCCGCCAGGGAGGCCTGGCGAGTCTGCATGACGGAAACGGAAAGAAAAGACACAAATATTGAACCGCCGGAAGCTGAAATGTGACTACTCGCTGACACTGGAAAATTCCACTTGACAAAACCGAGCGAACCCAATGAAGATTTATTAGGGCAATTACAAGTTCAGCAAGTCCGCCAGCTACAAAATAAACGCTTTTAAAAATCAATGCTTTTGTACCCATTACCATAATCCAAGTAGAGATGTGATGAAAAACTGATTCAATTTGAGGAGAGGGACAAAGGGAGCTTAATTGAACATGTGTTACTTATTTATTTTGTAAAACTAAAGCAAACACGGCATAATGAGCATATGGAAGGTCTGAGTGGTGAGCACGTGAATATCTGTGACACCATTTCTCTTTAATTTTCTCATATTGGAAATATTTTAGAATACAAAGATGACAATGGATCCCATTCCTGACGACAACAAAACTACCCGGACTTCACCGTATGCTGACTCTTGTCTTCCCAACATTTCTTCTGTCCCCTGTCCTCCTCTTTCTTGGGTTAAGGTTTTTGTTTCTTTGTTTCGTCAGAATACACCCTTGAGTAATCCTGTCGGAAAGGAGGGTGGTGGCCAAATTTATGAGTCCTTGCGTGCTTGAATGTTTCAATTTTGCCCCAAAAGCAGAATGCTGGATTTGGAATGGTGGACTTAATAACATCTCTCAGAATTTTGGAGGAGAGATCTGGGTCCCCTGTCATTTCGCGTTGTGCTTAGGAAAACTGGCATTGCTCCAGCATGTTCCTCCACAGGGCAGCGTTCTCCCCCTCTCTCACTCTTTTTCTCAATTTTGCCCTCAAGTGGAAGTGCTCACTCGCTCTCTGGGAGCCTCTTCACTCTGTCCCTGGTGCTCTTTCTGGCCGCCCCAGGTCTGCCGGCCTGTGTTCATTGGCTCCGAGTCTGAAGATGCATGTCTTTCCGTAGCTCTGGGTCACTTGGCTGTTTTCTCCCTTCCGTCCTTGCTGCTCCACTTTGGGATGTCCCTTAGGGGGCTGTGGGGCATCTGGAGCTGTCCCCCAAGTCCCCACTTTTCCCTCCTGTTTTCCATCCCTTTGCCCTTTAAGATGAATTCCTCCGGCAGTGCCTGGCCTGGTCTTCCAGCACCGATCTGCTCCTCACATGTCTCCTGTCTGCTTTCAGCCCGTCTATTTTAAATTTCCAAGATCTCTAATTAGTTCTTTTATATCAAGGCCCATTCTTGCTTCATGACTACGATAACCCCTCTTATCTCTCTAAAGATAGTAATTATACTTATTTTAAAATCTCTCTGCTTACTCAATCAATACCGCTTTCCAGGGAGCTGGGGTTTGTGTTTCTGAGATGAAGCCTCTGTGATGGGCTAGCTTTTCCTCACTCGCTTGGTCTGGTGGGCAGTATGCCTATTTTTGCATTCGATCTGTCTGCCGCTGCTGCGTCGGTTCCTGAGCCTCTGACGGAAGATGGGGTGGTACGAGCATCTGGGCAAGGTGGGTGGGGAATTGCTTCCCTGGACTGGGGGAGGGGGTCCCTGTGTTTCATCAGGGACAGTAGTTCCCTGGTCAATGTCCTGCAGTGGTGACCACTCTCTGCTTTAATCTGGGGACTCAGGAGCTCTCCGCTGCTTACCACGTGGGGGAGGAGCAACTGGTCACGGGGCTGGTCCGCGGGCAGCAGCTCGAGGAAGCACGCTGACCATCCTCCCACCCCGCCACGCGCCTTGTCTCCGTGACTCTGAATCTGGGGCTCAAGCCTCTCTAGCCGTCCCCTCAGAGCACCTGCCGGGAATGTGGTTTCCTCTAATTCTGTTTCTTTGCATCTTTCTGTGATCCCTACAGAATTCTGATCCCCTGAAAAGACTCCATTTTTTAAAAAAACCAATCCTGTTATGAATTTTTTTCTTTTAAAAACATCTTTCTGACACTTGGTAGGATTTGGGGGGTGGGGAGTATGCATCGCTTCCCATTTGACTGAAGCCTCAGAATGTTATTCAACACACCTGAAGAGCATGTTTTGCCCTGGGTACCCCCACGGGCCCCCTCCAGGGCAGGTGAGGCGTCAACAGATCCTGGGTACCGAGTACCGGATCCCAAGATGCAGCAGCATCCCTTCGTTATGGATGATGCTTTTGGATTGAGACTAAAGCCTGGGTCTGCTTGACATTGTGAGACCACACAACAGAAAATAAACTGCCGAAACCACAAA
The DNA here is from genome assembly GCF_008692025.1 of Phocoena sinus. Taxonomy (NCBI): domain Eukaryota; kingdom Metazoa; phylum Chordata; class Mammalia; order Artiodactyla; family Phocoenidae; genus Phocoena; species Phocoena sinus. The sequence continues at coordinate 2,223,927 of NC_045768.1, forward strand.
AGTTAGTGATAACTTCCAGGGCTTCCCCCTGAGCTGGGGATGATGACGTCTACATCCCAAAGGAGACACCAGCTTACGTGGAGTTCCCCTTTGTCCCTCCAAGTGCTGTCCTGAAGCTTCTGTTTGTTCAGATGTAAGAAGGTGGTTGATGTTTTGGTTTTAAAGGACACCCCTCTGTGCCGAGATGGTGTCAGTGGCAACAGAGGATCTCAGCCGGGGGGGTGGTAACATCAACCAGACTAGCCAGGGAGATGCCACGCGATGGGTTCCTCAACAGACCCCCTGGAATGTACCTGGGACCCTCAGTAGCGAACGCACAGTGACCTCCCACCTCCCACCATGCAGGGGACTGTCAAATGCAGACCTGTTGTCCAGGGGTGGTAACGCCCAGCCCAGCCCCAGCCCTACTGAGACATCTTGTCACTCTAGATATTGACCAAGCATCCCCCCGGAAAGATGTCCCTGTCCACACCTGCACCGGGTCACGCCACCTCCTCACCTACGTGTAGCATCACCTCTGTTCCTACGTTTAATTCGCCTGGACCCCCGCCCGCTGTTGGGCAAGTCTCTGTATAACTTGATCAGTGGAGAGACAATTGGATCAGGGCGTGCAGATCGCTGCCCCCCTCTTACCTCGTGAATGTCAGAGGCCCCCGGGCACCGGGACCTGCTCCTTCCAAAGTCTTTTCATCTTTGAAAAGCAGATGGCGAGCTTCAGGCTTTATTGAATTTGCGTTTATGTATGTGATGCATTTGACTGTAGCCGGAGGGCGGCTGCCCGGCCCAATAGCGAATCTGGCCCATCAACAAGGTTAAAACCTACTTACCTGTAAGAAACTATTTGTTCCAGGGAGGGGGTTTTGCCTTTGGTGGTTGGCTCCCGGCCAGCGGCTGACAGTCTTTCTTGAGGAAAGCCTTTTGGACCTCGGGAGTGACTTCCGTGAGGAAGCCCAGCTGCCTGCCTTTAGCCCCACCATTCCAGTTCCGGGGGCTGACCCTAAGGAATCACAGGCACGAGAGCCTGAGGATGGACGTGCGTGATCGTCATTGCACCGCTGCCACTACCGGTTTAAATGAGAAAGCAAACAGCCCACGTATTTAACCAGCAGGGGGTGGGCTCAATAAGTTTGCACATAGTCGCACAAGGGAATATTGAGAAAGGAGAGAGGCTGCGTGCCCAGCCCCCTCGGAAACAGACGCTTGTGCTCTGTGCAGTCTGTGCCCCAAGCGGGACCTCAGACGCTCGGCGCTCAGGCCAGGTGGAAGCTCCACGGAGCCAGGCAGGCTCCGCCCTGCAGCATCTCTCAGATCTGACCTCCAGATCTGCCCTGCCCCAAGGTGGGCGGGGCCCTCTGACCTTCAGGCCCGAGTCACCTTCACTTGGCTGTGGCTTAAGGAAGGGGGGGCAAGTCAGAGGGTCCTGGACTGGGTGGCACCAGCTGACCCACGGTGCTGGGCGGCAGCTGGCAGGGACAGTTGGGGTCACGGGAGGTATAGCAGCCCCGAGCTTCAGGACCACGGGACGGTGTGGCCCTTGACCTCTGAACGGGGTGTAGAGGGGCTGGTCATCCGAGGAGCGGCGTGGCCGGACAGCTGAGTTGACCGCTGCCCGCTGGCTCCCTCGTCAAGGCCGTCGTGTGGGCGGGCAGGGCCTGCATGGAGCTGCCCGGAGGATCAGGAAGGCCCGCCCTCTCCTCCAGCCTCCGTGAGTGCCTCCAGCCTGACCGCCGCTGCCTGTGGCCTTGCCTGTATCCGCGTGTCTCTAGTCTGGGGTCCTCACCTGTGACGTGGCGGTGGTCAGGGCCCTGAATGCTCGAGAACGCCCCGCACGTGCAACCTCACATCAGAGCCGGGCGGGGACTGGGCTCAAGCACGGAGCATCTCGAAGTATCAGGAGGACCCAGACCCCAGCAGCATGACGGCTGTCACCGACCTGGATTGGCCAACTCTGGGCCAACAGTAGGTGGACTGACTTTCGGGTGACGTGGTGGCTGTCCTCAGAGGTGACTGGGCTTGTGGACGTGAACTAGAGGTGGGCACAGGCCTATGGAGGTGAGCGGGGCAGCCTCGTGTAGAGACAGAAGCAGCAGCCCCCCCCGCCAAGGTCACAGCCAAGTGTCGGCACTGGGCCCTGGGCGCTCACCCCTCTGGGCACTGTTCCCATTCTACAGATGAGGAAAGTGAGGTTCAGAGCACACGGCTCCGTCCTGACCACACAGCAGCCGAGCTCAGGGCTCAGGCCCCTCTGGGGTGGGGAGTGGTCTGGGTGCCGCCTGAGGACCGGCCACCTTTCTGGCAGTGGCCCCTTCGGAAAAGCTAAAGACACAGAAATGGCACACCCACACCTGCCCCCAGGGTCCCCAAACTCAGGAAAGAGGACAGTGTCCTCATCCTTTTGGAGGATGCAGAGAGCGCAGAACCTGGGGAATGTTCCCCTGGTAAGATTCCTCAGGGCCCCGCAGGCCCCACCCCAGGTGTGTGTCGTCACCTCCAGGCACACTGGTTAGGGGTGTGTGTGTGTGAATGTATGAGTGGCTGGGGTGCAGGCCTTGGATCCGAGGACGGGCAGACTGAGGCCGCAAGAGGAGTCAGGAGACCTCACTGCTCTGGCCCAGGGAGCTCTGGGACCAGTGGGGGCTCTGGCCCAGCCGCCAGAGAGGGAGTGGGCGGAGGTTGGAGCTGAGATGGCCTGGGGTGCCCTGGGCTCCTGCATGCCCCCAGCCCTCAGGCTGTGGCCACACCATCTGATGCCCTTGGCCCTGGGCATCTCAAGTCTTGGATGTGCCGTCCTAATCGCAGGGCCACCAGCTTTAATGGGCAGACACGGGAGAACATACTGGGGCGGCAGATGGATTAGCTGGGAGGGCGTGCTTCTTATACCTTCACATCACAACCAACCATGCTCAGGACAAGGGACGGAGACGTGCCCCCCGGGCATGGGGGTGGGGGGGGGTCTCCATCTCCAGCGGCCCCCAGCAGCCCTTCTCAGCCCGGCTTTTGCCCGGCTGTCAGCTAGATCGCTGGATTTTTTGGGGGGTGGGCACTGCCTGCAGCCACCTGGGGTCGTTGGGGGCGGCCTGGCCTGACCTGTCTGGGTCAGGTCCCTAACTGGCTTCAGTCTGGTTGCTGTGGAGCCAGCCGGAGCGGCCTCACGTGGCAGAGGCGATGGGGGATTACAGCGTGAAGGATGACAGTGTCAGAGAGATGCGGGAAAGCAAAGGGCTTATTAAAACGCTGAAATTGGTTCCAAATGAGGTCAGCCGTCGAAGCGCCTTGGAGGAGAGCCAGGCACTGAGCAGTGAACAGTGTTTATTTCCTGACAGGGTGGCAGCGACGCCCAGGGTGCCACCTCCCACCCCCGCTTCTGGAGGGCACAATGCACCCAAACACCAGAGCCGAGCCGGGCGGGGGGGTGGAAGCAGGGGCGCAGCACGCCCACCCCCGCCCTGAGAGCACCTGGGGCGGGACAGCACTGACAGTGCCCAAAGGGCGCCTGGGGTGGGCAGGAGGCTCACTGACACAGGCTGGGGCAGGACCGCCGAATACTGCTTCCTTATTCCAGGTCGGATTGCTTGTTTTTTAAAATCCATTAATGCAAGGAACGGCACATCGTGGCAGAGGCCACCTGATTGGACCAGCTCCCTCCCACCCCCAGCTGAGCCCAGAGCCTCCACAGTTTTTCTCCCTGCTTGAATTTCTCCTCCGAGCATCCCTTCCTTCTGACTCCAGTGGAACTTCCCTGACCTTGGCCGTCTCTGGGTACAGCCCCCCTGGCTAAGAGTGCACTCTGGGGTCCTTGATCTGGGCGCCAGGCCGGCCCTGTCCCTGACGGCACGATGCTGCCGCTCTCCGAAACATCGTCTCATGTCTGAGGACAGTCACAGATCGGGCACCCAAGGCCGGTGGGGCTGAAATGAAGCAAGTAGGTGAAGGAATGGCCGTGGACACGATTTCTATCTCCTGTTAACTACCTGGACCGCGTTCCAGCCCAGTTCTGAGCTGGAGAAAGAGAATACCTTTTGAATCCTGTTAAGAATAAACATGTGTTCATAGCGCGCTGCTAGGAGCCAGGCAGACCTTTTCTCCTCAGCTCTCGGAGTGACTGTTGATCTCACCTGCATCCGGAGAGGAATGGGCCTGAGGTCCGCCGCAGGGCTGCTGACTCCAATCCTGGGCCCTTGCTGCCAGGCCTCACACCTCTCGATTCCCAGCTCCCTGGGGGTGAAGGGAGGCGGAGGGATAAACTGTTGTGTTGTCCAGCTCCTCCGTCTCCAGATGGGCTGGGGATGTGATGGGGAAACGCTTCTGTGGGGAGGCCCAGCCAGGACTCAGCAGGGGTGGAGCGGGGTTCAGACCCAGAGCTCCGACCCTTCGGTGGTGTAGGATGAGCCCTTGGGGTCCCACTACCCCGGGAGAGAGCTGGTGCTCGTTCTGTCTGTCTTCTGGCCGGAGCCACGTGGATGGCCAGGAGGCTCACCCAGAGCCAGGGCTGCCGTGGAGCCCAGTCACCCTCGCTCTGCACCTGCTGGCTTTGTTCCCGTGCCCGCCGGGAACACGGTGCCCGCCTGAGCTGCCTGTCTCACCTCCTCCCCGTGGCTGCTCCCTGATCGTGGCGGGGGGTGGTGAAGGTCCACAGTCTCACGGGATCCCACCTCCTCCCCGTGGTTGCTCCCTGGTCGTGGCGGGGGGTGGTGAAGGTCCACAGCGTCACGGGATCCCACCTCCTCCCCGTGGTTGCTCCCTGATCGTGGCGGGGGGTGGTGAAGATCCACAGTCTCACGGGATCCCAAATGCTACACGCCTGCTTAGGCGCTATAGACGAGGAAGTTTGGGCAACATTTTAAAGAATGAGGCGGTGCCCTGTGGGACGAGGCCTTCGGAGCCTGGTCTGGGGTCTCCCCTGGCCCGTGCCCGCCTGTCTTCTGTGCAAGACAGCATTACCTAAAGGCCTTTGGGATTGATCCTGTAGCCTGATAACCCTGGTGGCCCCCCCCCCCCCCACAACCATGGGAACACTGTCCTGCCAGGCTCTACTTGAGTCCCTGCCCGGGCTCCAGGAAGCGCACCCGCCACCCCAGGTCAAGGGACATCCCTGGGCTCTGTGCTGTCACTTGTGCCGAGGGTCTGCAGCTTCCACAGCCCCAGAGGGCCTGCGCTGGCGGCCCATTATCCTTCCACATCTTTCCCCAGGCCCAGGACGGGGGGCCCGTGGTGGCACCTGCACTCATTCATGAATTCATCCGCTCACCGGCTGATTCACTCACTCAGCCCTTTATTTTGCTCCAGCTCTGTGCTGTCCTGGGGAACGGGCCCCAGCAGTGGGTGGGCAGGCAGCCCCTGCCCCATGGAGAACAGCTACTGCGGTGTCAGCTGCATGAGTGACGTGCCCTGTAACACCTCCACCCTGTGTGCAGTCAAGGCGGGGGGGTATCCCGCAGCCTTTTGTAGCATCTTTCCTTCTTCGGCCCCGTTTGCAGGGCAGCCCGGCCTCTGGGAAGCAGAGACCAGCGCCCACCAGGACCAGGGGAGGGGAACTTGCTGCAGATATACTTATGCAGGGACACAGTCATTCCTTCCCAAGGAACAGAGCTCAGAGCAAAAACAGAGCCCGCTGCTGCAAGCTCTGGGCTAGCCTTTGTCACTATTTGAGGATCTGTGGGTATTTGAAGACGATATTGTGGACACTGAGGATATTGGTCAAGTTCTTGGTTTCTCCAGAGAGAAGAGGAATTGCAGGAGGAAGAAAGAAGGAAGGGAGTCAGATTCCTGGAAGGAGGAGGCCAAGTTCAGAGCAGAAGGCAATCAGGGACGACTTCCTGGAGGTGACAGCACAAGTCAGGTCCACTCTGCACAGAGAAAGACAGGAGTGAGCTGGGATGCAGACAGACAGACACATGGGGCTTGCGGAGCTGTGAGTCCCAATGGCCCTGTGCAAAGGCTCTGTGTTGCGTGCGGGAGAAACCATGCAATTGGCTGGCTGCCCTGGGAGGGTTCCAATTCAGTTGGGGTCTACTCCAGGCTAAAGGACATTGTGGACTTAGGGAAGCAGGCCTGTCACTCACACCCCTTTCTGCAAAGTCTGTCTCCCCAAAGAATTGTGCCCTGTGATCTACCCCTCGGCAAGGTGTCAATCAAGAAGTCTGCTCCCGTGAAGTCAGTCAGAAAGAGAAGGACAAATACCGTATGCTAACACATATATATGGAATTTAAGAAAAAAAAATGTCATGAAGAACCTAGGGGTAAGACAGAAATAAAGACACAGACCTACTAGAGAACGGACTTGAGGATATGGGGAGGGGGAAGGGTGAGCTGTGACAGGGCGAGAGAGAGGCATGGACACATATACACTACCAAACGTAAGGTAGATAGCTAGTGGGAAGCAGCCGCATAGCACAGGGAGATCAGCTCGGTGCTTTGTGACCACCTGGAGGGGTGGGATAGGGAGGGTGGGAGGGAGGGAGACGCAAGAGGGAAGAGATATGGGGACATATGTATATGTATAACTGACTCACTGTGTTATAGAGCAGAAACTAACACAGCATTGTAAAGCAATTATACTCCAATAAAGATGTTAATAAAAAAAAAAAAAAGTCTGCTCCCCAGCAATGTAGCCTGCTCTCTGGGGCCCCCAGAAATCCACCTGCAATCTGCCCCCACCCCAGCAGTACAACCACTCCTTCTGGAGCAGCTGTGGCACCAGCTGGAGCCTGTGGGGAAATCGAGAGAAGACAAAAACGGGAACAGCAGGCCAAGGAGAGAGTGTTTAAACACAGGGACTATTTGGGGATCGTCTTTTATTTTTAGTTTGAAATCGGTCCACCCTCTAGTATTATATTATAGAAAGAGCTCCCTGGGCCTGCGGCAGTGAGGTCTCATCACTCACTGGTCACCTTGGAAATAACCCCTCGGAGCCTCAGTCTGCCCATCCACAGTGGAGCAGCACATGGGCCCAACCCGTCAGCTCTGCGGGGACAGGCCCAGGCAGCCAGCCTGGTGGTCAGCCCAGCGCCTGGCTGGAGGCCGCCTGCAGGGAGGAGCCCTTTCCGGATACTTCTCGGAGACTATTCAGAGCGAATGAAACCAGCCTGTCTGCTTCAATTCCCACTGACGATGTCCATGTGTCATTAGTGCCAATTAGGAGAAGCGAGGGCAGCAAAGCATTTGGCCTGGGGCCCGGCCTGGTGGGAGGGTCACTGGGACAATTGAATTCCCCACCAGACAAATGTGATTACCGGTGGAGCCCGGGCCCACCCCCTGCGGGGCCGAGACATAAATGGCCAGGTGGGGCGGCCAAGCTCACCCAGCCATGCAGGTCCCCAGCCCCAGCGTGCGCGAGGCCGCCTCCATGTACGGCACAGCGGTGGCCGTCTTCCTGGTCATCCTGGTGGCCGCACTGCAGGGCTCGGCACCCCCCGAGAGCCCCTTCCCCTACCACATCCCCCTGGACCCCGAGGGGACCCTGGAGCTGTCGTGGAATGTCAGCTACGTGCAGGAGACTGTCCACTTCCAGCTCCTGGTGCGGGAGCTCAAGGCCGGCGTCCTGTTTGGGATGTCGGACCGTGGCGAGTTGGAGAACGCCGACCTGGTCGTGCTCTGGACCGACGGGGACGGTGCCCACTTTGGGGTGAGTCTTCCCTCCGCAGTGCTCCTGAACCTGCCTTTTCCTCTACACTCACCGTCCTTAACCTGGCAAAGGAAGTCTCCCTTCTGCCTCTCTGGTCACGTTTACTCTGAGCATCCCTTGTGCCCCAAGCTTGGGCATCTCGGGGATGCTGATGTGAGGACAAAATGGGAAGTAGGTGACTTCCACGGTCCTTGACTGCACACCCCAAATGACAGAGCTCAGCGCGCCCAAGGAGCACACCGCACGCGAAGGACACACTCGCCACATAAACACACGTCCTCCACCGCCCCCGCCCTCGGGAGGGCGGCCCCCACGTACCCACCTGCGCGAACAACGCCCAGAGGTCACATGCGGCCAAGCACGGTGGCTGGCCTGCCTGCCCACTGCCAAGGACGCGGTGCTGGCTCATGTGGGTAACCTGAGCAGGTGCAGACTCCCCGGCCCCCAACCCAGGCGTGGAACGAACCGTCGTGGAGTTAAGCCAGGACGCTGAGGGCGTGCGCTTCACTCCACGCCCGAAATTCACCCCCGTTCTTGCCAGAAAGGGAGAAGGAGTGGGGGGAGGTTTCCCTTCAAAGGAGAGAGGTTTTGGGGGCCCTCGACAAGCTGAAGGGAGGCCCTCTGGGTTGGGGGAGCCTAGCCATCCTGCCCTGAGCCGCCACCCTACATTCTTCCACCCCGACCTCTCTGGGGACCAAACCCAACTCTCTCACGGAAACAGACGCAGGAGGCACTTTACCTGTGAGCAGAGGGGCTCTTCCTTCAATTAAGTGTGGGAATCCAGCGGCGCACCGAGCCAGGGTCAGGACAGGCCCCCGGCCTCGCGTACCCCATCTGCAGAGTGGGTACAATAATCCCTCTCCACCTTCTTGCGATGTGTGAGTTCACATGAGCTGGTCTTTCTGGAACCCGGTGGTGCTCTGTCCAAGCCCTGCCACAACTCTGCAGGCAGGAAGGAGCTCTGCCCACTTCCCAGGGGAGGGTGGGTGAGCCCGACCACCAGCCAGATGGGGTGGGGTCTCCCGGGACCCGGCTGTCCCACCTCTCCTCCACCAGGATGCTCAGTGGCTACGGGTCACGGCCAAGAAAGACCTGGGCAGCGCGTCCCAGAGGAGCCGCCAAGCCCGGGAGCAGCTTCCCCGGCTGCCAAGAGAGCTGGGGTCACTTGGCCCTCCAGCACAGGCAGGATTAATTTGCACAACAAATTCCTATGCAAACAAATGTCAGACTTGTTTTTCCTCCTTTAGCAAATATGTTCAACAATGAATTCTAGACTTCCAGCCGAAAGCTCACAAGCTGGCTTTCTGCTTCTGTTTGAAATGAGCCCTTCTGCAGATCAGCAGTGCACCCCAGCACGAGCTCCACTGTGCTTTTCTCTAGGGAAAAGGTGGCAAAATCTTTTGCAGGTTTCTTTTTTGCTCAAGGAAATGAGGAAAACATGCTTCGGCCCTGAATGCAGGGTTTAAGAAAATCCTAAGGCCAAGGGCTGGTGGTCCCGTGTTCCTGAGCTGGAAGAGCGGGCCTGCTGCTCGGGGGCAGGGTTTCCCTCACAGCCTCCTTGCCAGGTGGACGGCTTTCCGGGCCCTGGCCTGGAGCCCCGGCGTGGCCGAGCCTTAGAGCCTGGTGCCAGGGAAACAGCTAGGGAGAGGGGAGGGCAGGGTCTGGCCAGAACCACCACCCTCGGACACCCTGGGGAAATGCAGCGGGTCCGTTTCCTCCTGGGCCTCGGTTTACCCTCTCGGGGCAAGGCTAAGACTAGGGCGAGGTGGGCAAGATGCTGGGGGGGGCGGCGTTTCAGGCGGGCTCACTCTCGGGGATGTGCAAGTGCGGGGTGGGCCCCCCAAACCCTCTCCGGGCTCTGTGTGCTGTTAGGGTCCCTCCCTCCACAGACCAAAGGCGATTCTTTGTCTAAGGCTCCTGGGTCCCACCCAGAGGTCTGGGAACCTGCATGGCTAACCAGCCCCAGTGAGTCCTGGGGCCGTGTGTCAAGGGCACAGAGGAAGAGAGTGGGGTTGGAGGTCAACTCCACTGTCTCAGGCAGACACCGAGTGTGGGCGTGACGCCCACCCCGGGCAGAACCCCAGGAGCCCCAGGGCGAGGTGTGTCCAGGGGCTGCACGGCGGGCGGCCAACCCTGAACTCGGTCCCTTGTGCTCCGAGCCCGCCCTTGCCTCTACAGGACGCCTGGAGTGACCAGAAGGGGCAGATCCATCTGGACGCCCAGCAGGATTACCAGCTGCTGCGGGCACAGAGGACCCGGGAAGGCCTGTCCCTGCTGTTCAAGAGGCCCTTTGGCACCTGTGACCCCAAGGATTACCTCATCGAGGTGGGTGGCAGCCCGCTTGCCCAGGAGACCGTGGGCTGCGTGGGGCCCTCTCGCATACCAGGGCGGTATCCCTGGGCCAGCCGTGCACAGAGAGCGTGGATTCCAGAGGCGGCTGGGTGGGGACAAGGCAGGTGGGGAGAAACCAGCTCTGCCATCGGCGTCTGGTCCCTCAAGCAAGCAGCTCTTGGTTGACAAATAGCTGACATGTTTCTAGATGTTGGTCTCGCCCCGAAGCTTTCAGACAGGGACCTGAGTGGTCTTCCTCCTGACTAGTTCTCTCTTCCTGGTCCAGCATCTTCAGGAGAATTCTGGAAAGAGCCCAGGAGACTTGGTTTCCCCAGACTGGCTCTGTGGACAACGGGCTGTGAGGCTCAGGGCAGGTCCCCTCCTCCTCTGGGCCTCAGTTTACCTGTCTGTAAAAGGAGAAAAGGGAATTAGATGATCTGTAAGGCTCGACCTGCTCTGTCTAGGAATTCACAGCCGCAACAGATCTAAAAATCCTTAGGCTTCTCACGCTGCTCCAAGACCCTTAGGGAAAAACAAACCAGTTATCTCCCGAAGGCAAAGTCCTTTCCACTTTCCAATGCACCTTGACACCCAAAGTCTGTGTTATCTTTATGACGTGTCAGCGACATGGGTTGGCCCAGTGCTACACGAGGAAACTGAGGCCAGACAGGGGAGGACTTGCCCAGGGACACACGGCAGAGAGGGGACGGAGCTGGAGCCAGAAGAAGTGCCCTTCCAGAAGGAGGTCTGAGTCCTTACCCTCCTGGCTCACCTTCCCCATGGACAAGGGCAAGGGCAGGCAGAGGACCCTCTCCCAGAACTTTGCATGGCATCTGGTGCCAATGTGTGCTCAGCTCAGAGCCTCCAGCCTGGGTGTGGGGAAGCCTCCTGCCTGGAGCTCTGAGACACCTGTGCAGAGAACAGCCCTGTCCCCAGTGACCCTGGGGGTGGTTGAGGGAACACATGTCCCAGGTGAGCCAGCCGGCCTGGTTCACAGCGACCCAGCAATGGTTAGTTGAATGGATGCTAAGCAAACATAGATAGAAAGCATTTAGGAAGACTTTTGTATTCCTAATGGCTGTATTAATGGCTGGTGCAAACCGTGGGCTCTGGGCATGGTCGGCCTTGGATTTAATCCCAGCCTGGTCCACACAGAGCCTCAAAGCTCCCCTCCTTCAGAGAGGTGAGAATCGGGCATGTCACTAGCCAGGCAAGTGTGGGTAGGGACCTGGCATCTCCCCGGTTACCAGGAGCCCAACTCTGGGGGTGTGAGTGGGTGAGTGCCGGGCCCTGTCTCGCCTGCAGGACGGCACCGTCCACTTGGTGTATGGGATCCTGGAGGAGCCATTCCAGTCGCTGGAGGCCATCAACGTCTCCAGCCTGCAGACGGGGCTACAGAGGGTGCAACTGCTGAAGCCCAACATCTCCATCCCGGCCCTGCCCTCGGACATGCGCACCATGGAGATCCGCGCCCCAGACGTCCTGGTCCCAGGCCAGGAAACCACGTACTGGTGCTACATCACCGAGCTCCCGGACGGCTTCCCTCGGCACCACATCGTCATGGTACGTGGGCCCAATCCTATCCCAGCTCTGCCTCCCGCCTGGGGCCTCAGAGGTGGCCTGCCCTGGGGAGCTGTCCACGGTCCTGCTTGGACCAGCGACCTCTGCGGTGTGGACCCCAGGCAGGGTCTGAACTTTCTGCAGCCACAAGTGTGCTCTGCCCCGCCCCCCGTCACCCTGCTCACTCCCCACCCTCCCAGGGCTGCTTCACCCCAGCTTCCCAGCCTGGACCAAAGGCAACTGATAATGTCTTGATTTTTGCATCTTATCTTGGGACTGGAACTGCTGTCTAGCTATTTATCTGTCCGTCAGGACGCCCTCCTCCTTCATGAAATAACAACTTAACTCAGAGCTCAATTGCTCTAAACACCTTCCTGGAGATATAACAGTAACGACAGTAGCTGTTGAATGTCCCCTCTTTGCCTGGCCCGGGGGAAAGAGGAGGTGGTTTACCCCCTCCATCACTACAATACTACACACACAGTGCTAGATATTATCACTCTTATTTCCATTCGAGGACGTGCAGCCCAGAGAGGTAGTGTGAGTTCCCAAAGTCACACAGCAGGAAGTGGTGGGCCTGACTCAGTGCTGCACCTGCCCCTTAGGCTCAGCCTTGCCTTGGGCAGTCTCCGTGCGTCTGTGCAGCCACTGCCACGTTCACACGAGGACTGCTGCCTTCCTGTGCCCCAAGCCCCTTATCGGGAAATGACTGGCCTGGGTCCCCTTCCCTTTGCTCCTGAGCTCACCGTGAGCTGCTGGCAGATTCTGGTTCCAGGGTGGTGGCTCCACCCGCAAAACCCTGAGCCCCAGAAGCACCCCTGGAAATCACCTGGCTCAACCCTCCCACTTTACAGAGGGGCAAGCAGAGGCCCACGGAAGGGAGCTGCTGGGTGAGAGCCCCACCAGTGGGGGTGAGCAGGTGGGTGGGCGGGGTCCACTGTCCCAAGTCCAGTGGGTGCTCTGCTCCCGCAGTACGAGCCCATCGTCACCGAGGGCAACGAGGCCCTGGTGCACCACATGGAGGTCTTCCAGTGCGCAGCCGAGTTTGAGAGCTTCCCCCACTTCAGCGGGCCCTGCGACTCCAAGATGAAGCCGGAGAGGCTCAACTACTGTCGCCACGTGCTGGCTGCCTGGGCCCTGGGCGCCAAGGTGCGTGCCCTTCCCAGCATCTCCCCAGGGGGCCCCCAGTTATGCATGAGAGCCTTCAAGAAATGAGGCCCCCAGGGCAACCCAGGCCCCGAATAACCCCGTCTCCCCACCACCCGTGCATTGTTGGAATCCCATGGCTCTTTTGAGCCACGAACGCCTTCTCCAGCCTCCGTTACTTTCCTGGAAAAATGCAGGAGCCCCACGACCTAACATTCCTCGTGGGCATCACTCTCATTTCCCCGATCAAGTTCCGCTGGACTTGGAGGGGTCTGTGCACAGGGTGGTCCCGGGGCTGGCCTCCCTGGGCTGTGTCCAGGGTCTTCCAGCAGCTTCCTCCACCGGCTCAGAGGAGGGGCTTGGGCGGTGGGCTCGCCTGGGGGCATGAGCTCTCCCCACTCCCTGACCCCGAGTCTAATAGGAACATTGCATGGGCTGGTAATGAGCTGCCCGTCAGGGGGAGAGTCCTAATCTGGCTGCCCCACCAACAGCACTCACTGCAGCTCAGGCCCCAGCACATGGGTGGGTATGCCCTGACCGCCCCAGGACCCCTCTCTTGACACCCCAGTCTGTCTGCCTGGCCTGACCCCACCCTCCCTGCTCCCTGCAGGCCTTTTACTACCCAGAGGAAGCCGGCCTTGCTTTCGGGGGCCCTGGGTCCTCCAGATTTCTCCGCCTGGAAGTCCACTACCACAACCCGCTGATGATAAAAGGTAGGGAGCTCCGAGGTGTGCTTCCAGCCTTACCGTCCTCCCCTCGGGAACCCTGGGCGCGGCCATACCCAGTTAGGAAGATAGCCGGGCTGGCGGGGCTTAGCACCGCATCCCTCTCCCCCCAGGTCTAGCCTCCTTGTCGCGTGGCCCACCGCGGCCTGCGTCCCTCTTGTCTCTTGTTCACTGCCCGTCTCCTGGGCCTGCGGTGGGCTCCCCAGGCAGAGTCTCATCGGCTGGCTCATCCGCACGGTGGGGGCCCAGCATCTTCACCCCTCCCCCTTCACAAACACCAGCTGCCATCCACACGACGCTGTCCCAGGTACCACCTGGGAAAGGCAGGTAGAGGTTTCTTGTGTGCCTATTTTGCACAATTAAGGCACAATTAAGAGCAAATTAAGGCCAGTGGTAAAGGGATGCCTCCAGGGCCACGAAGCAAGGAGGAATTTAGAGCCAGCAGGTCTGGTCTGACCCGTCTGCATGGCCTCGGTGGTGCAGCCACGCTAGGCCGAGCCCACACTTGAACCTGGCAAGCTTGGTCTGATTCTGAAGCTTTAAGGAATCATTTAGATGTCGGGTCCATCTGAGTAAACTCAGCTCACCCCTCCTCCCACACCCTTTCCTCATTGGCACCCGACAGAGCAGAAGGCTAGCATCAGGTGTGCCCACCAACGGGGTCACAGACAATGGAGGGAGGTCACAGGCCGGAGTGGCCGCATGTGCCGTCTCCCCTGAAAATCTAACTTCTGTGAGGCTGCTCAGACCAGGAGATGCCCCCCCCATCCCTGACCTCCCCTCCCCAAAGGGGTGACTCTCCAGCACCCATGAGAGGTGGCTCTGCTGTCCCCAGAACAGGCTGGGCCAGGACAGGGCACATGGCAGGATGGCAGGATGCAGGCCACTCCAGAGCCAACACGATCCCTGCCTAGAACCCAGCAGCCAACGGTTTGACCGTTGGGAGGCACGGCCCCAGGACTGTCCTCAGGGCAAGGGGAGTGCCTGGCTCACGGGGGGGCGTTTCTGGCTATGAACTTCCCTCCTGCTTCTCAAAACCTGTCGCAACAGAGCAAATGCATGCCTGGAGTGTGAATGTGTCGATGGGATTTTATTTCCATGTGCTCTGTGTCAGGGTGGCAAACAGTTTCTGCTCACCGGGACTCCTCTGACTGACCCTCAGCTGCAGCTCCAGCTCCCTGCTGGAAAGGCAGCTGAAGGCCGTACTGGGATTGATTAGCGATGTCTGCCCTGGGCACTGGAGGGGTGGCTCTTGCTTGTTTCGCGCTGTTGAATTTATACTAGGCAAACAGAAATCCACAAGACCCCCTCCTGTGAGATGCAGGATCATGTCTCATTCCCCAATTTACCACACCAGACCTTAGGTCCAGAAAGGTGCAAAGGCTTTTTAGGAGGGAGACACAAGCAAAGTGCAAGAAGGTATGAAAGGAAGGGTCCACACGGCCTGGGCGGCATCATGGCGGCTCGTGACCTGGGCCTCGGAGGGCAGGAGCATTTTCACAGGGGAAGCTGACAGGTGCTTCATTCCAGATGGAGGGATAGGCTGTGCTGTTCGCAGACACGGAGCGGGGAAAGGGAGACAGGCGGTCCAGCCTGGCTGCAGTGTAGGGGATGGGAAAGCGAGGTGGGGGCAGATAGCAGGGACTGCTGGGTCATCCTGTACCTGAAGGAGGAACAACCAGGGTCAGTCTTTAGGGCGATGCTGCCAGCTGATACTGTATCCGAAACGGACATTTTCCTCTCTCTGTTTCACCAGCATCTCCTGCCATATATTGTCACGTAGCCCTCTTCCTCTCACTCACACTCTCTTTTTTTTTTTTTTTTTTTTTTTTGCGGTACACGGGCCTCTCACTGTTGTGGCCTCTCCCATAGCGGAGCACAGGCTCTGGACGCGCAGGCCCAGCGGCCATGGCTCACGGTCCCAGCCGCTCCGCGGCATGTGGGATCTTCCCGGACCGGGGCACGAACCCGTGTCCCCTGCATCGGCAGGCGGACTCTCAACCACTGCGCCACCAGGGAAGCCCTACTCTCTCTTTTTTTTTTTTTTAAATGACATTTTTCATTTGTGTAAGTGAGGGGCAGAAATAGTCTGAGAGATGAGACATCAGCTCCCGGCCAGGTCCCAGCCTGTGTCTCCCTCGCTGCGGGACCCTGGGTGGGTGACCCCTACCCCTGCTTCCTGACCTCCCTCAGCTGTCCTGAGGCTGGGAAAGCTCGTGCATGTAACGCTCCCAACTGGATGCGGGCACCGGGCTGTGCTCAACCAGTAGCCACCAGCGACTTCTTCCTGTCGGCATTAACTAATACTTCCTGCCGCCGCTGGAATTATCTCCAGAGCACGCAGAGGCGTATACGTCAGCCTGGGCCTTGGCATGACACGGGATTTATTGCTCATTTAAAGCGTGAAAGCAAATGGATTTTTGAAAACTCCTTAAGCATCAGGGAAGTCTGTCTCTTCCTGATTACCTGCTTGTATTTATGGATCTTTTGCCAGATATAAGGATGCCCCTGTCACTTTGCAAATCTGGAGATGGGTCTCTTTTCTCTAAATATCAAAATTCAACAATTATTTCACTATTTAATCCCCATCTGAATTTTAACCAATTGCATCTCCCTTTTTATTATTATCCTCTGATGTAATCGGCCCAGAGATACAGAGGCTGAGTCTGGACATTGCAGGAGGAGAACGGGGCAGGGAGGGAGGGAGGCAGAGGCAAGACGGTGTGTCCTCTGCTCCACCTCAGAGCAGCTGAGCAGGGAGACAGCCCTGCCCCCAAAGGTGCCCTGGGCTGGGGTCCCAGCTCGGCCACTTGCCAGCCCTGCAATCTTGAGCAGGGTCTTCAGCTCAGGTTCCTGGCCTCAGTTTCCCCATCTGTCATTGCGGGAGGATGATTCTTCAGTTACACGGGCTCCCCCGCCCAGCTCCCAGCTCTCCTGCCCATTCCGAGGGGATGGGCCATGTCCAGCCGCTACTCCTCTCCCATGGGACCAGCCCCGAGACGCTCAGGGCCTCGCTGACAGACTCCTGGCAGGGAAAGGGATACTCGAGACCTGTGGGTGCCGGCATCCCCAGACCTCCGTCCGTCAGCTTCGTATGACCACTGGGAGGCTGCCCAGGGAGCCGTGGACTCTCCAATTTGTCGACTACAAGAAGACCTGGCAGGTGTGGCTGGAACATGATGGGCAGAAGCACCAAATTCTTCTTTGGAAGAGGTCCTTGACTTCGAGCCCAGAGAGGGACAGCAACTTGCCTGAGAGCACACAGCGCACGGTTGAGCAGATGGGACCCGGGACGGCGTGTGAGCCGGGGGGGCTACGCCCTTAGCGCTGACCCTGCTCCAGGGGTCCACGCTCCTGCTTAGGTTTCTCCTGCGATGTCCTCCCAGCATACGCAGCCCCTGGGTCAACCCTGCAGGACAGGAATCAAAGGAGGAAGGAGGGAGAGAGGCCACGAGAAGGATGTGCCTTAGATGCTTCTTGCTGACTTCACCACACAGACTCACGCTCACCTGCCCGATGGGGCCGAGGCTCCTCTGTGAGAGCGGCCACGCCCTGCTGTCTGCCCAAACCTCACCGACAGGTGTCCTGCTGGTCAGTTCCAGCTCAGAGCCCTTTGAACCAGCAGGAAGAACATCAAAGCACTTCCCAAGCCCTCCGAGGTGTTGGCGAGCTTCCTAAATGCACTGCAGGCATCTCACCCGACCCGGTTCAACAGCACGGTTTGGGGTTTTCTTTCGTTGCCTTAATCAAGTCTTTCCAAAGCATTCACCTCGTTTTCACAGAAACAGTGGCCCTTGCCTTGCACGTGGGAATTGCACAGGTGAATTGGTCCTTGTAACCATGGCGTCCGCCTGGGGTAAACAGGTGTGGGAACAAATGCAGGTGGGTGCGGGTGTGGGTGACTGCTGCCTCCTGGTTGAGGGTGGCTAGTGGGGTCCGTGTGCCAGGCGGGGGTGGGGGCGAGGGGCTCCGCTCACCTCCGTCCCTCCTCCTCCCAGGCCGGCGCGACTCCTCTGGCATCCGCCTGTACTACACAGCCACGCTGCGGCGCTTCGATGCGGGCATCATGGAGCTGGGCCTGGTGTACACGCCTGTGATGGCCATCCCCCCGCAGGAGACGGGCTTCGTCCTCACCGGCTACTGCACGGACAAGTGCACCCAGCTGGTGAGTGGGCCGGACATGGGGCTGGGCCTGGCACCGCCCTGCTTCCCCTGCTGAGGCCCCGAGGGTGGGGGCCGAGGTCGGTGGCTTGTGGCTTTGCTTTCCCCATCCTGCAGATCCACCAGCGCCACCCCCCCCCCCCCACCTCCTCTGGATGCCAAGGAACCTTCCCACCGGCCGGCGTGCGTCTGCATCTTCCTCTCCAGTAACAGCTGGCTCCCATTTAGTCCAAACCTGAACCAGTGTTTAAAATACATGTTCATCCTATGAATGAGATAGACAACGCATTCACCATGAGAAACGCAGGCAGTGCAGCTAACACCCCTTGGTCCAAGCAGCCTCTCCCCCTCCCCAAGGTAACCAGTTGCTGGATCTCTTGTGCCCCTTCGGACTTTTTCCCTACCTGTTTCTACAAGCCCTTACATGCGGCATGTTTAAAAACAAACTGAATAGTGAACGTTTGTCCGTGACGCCCTTTAACCGACGCACAGCACGGATTCAGTGGGAACTTCACTGGCGCCAGACCAGGTGAGGCCAGCGAAGTGCCTGGGGCACAGGACACAAGGGAGCACTGATCCCCAGGGCTGCCGTGCGAGGGCAGGT
Organism: Phocoena sinus; assembly: GCF_008692025.1. Taxonomy (NCBI): domain Eukaryota; kingdom Metazoa; phylum Chordata; class Mammalia; order Artiodactyla; family Phocoenidae; genus Phocoena; species Phocoena sinus. Next base: position 2,242,078 of record NC_045768.1, read on the forward strand.
GTGGTACAGGTAACGCTTAGACTCGGGGGCAGATGGAGGGACCGAGCTTCGGGAGGAGCGGAAGTGACTCCCCAAATTCTGGGCCCTCGGTTCTCCCCGGCCTCCCCCCATCACGGCCTGTGCTGAACTGTCCCCTCGTCACCAGTATCCAGGCTGCTGTCAACTTTCCACTAACAGGAAGAAGCCCTCAGGGAAATTCTGTGCCCGCGGGAAATGTGTATCAGGTGTATTCTAGAGGTGGAATTGCCACGCACAGGGATGTGAGCTTTAATTTGAATAAATCTGGCAAAAAGCCCCCCAGAAAGCCCGTTCTGGGGCTTCTTCCCCCCACAGTACCAGAGGGTGCCTGGTGCCCCAGACTTACTGACCCACCATATTATCAATGCTTAAAATATTTTCTCAATCACTTGGGAGAAAAACATCACTGTCGTTCAATTTGAATTTCCCCATTTGTGGAAGTTGAGGGTGTTTGCACCTGTTTCTTGGCCATGTGCCCTTCCTTTCTGCGAATATCTGTTCATAACCTTGTCCAGTGTTTCTAGTGGGTTGTCTGTCTTACTACTGGTAGAAACCAATAGTAAAAGAAACCCAAAGTTCTTTTTATATGGTGGCTGTTAACGGCATGGTCTGTTGGGGATGCTGCAAACACTCTCTCCCATGTGGTACCTTTGCTTCTCACGATGACCTGCAAGGTGAGTGTTAGCGTCCCCACTTCACAGATGGGGAGACTGAGGCTTGCCGGGGCCACAGTGCCTCCAGCTGCAGAGTGAGGAGTTAAACAGGGGTCTCTCTGACTTCACACAGCAGCCTGCTTTGTGATGTGGTTTAAATGTGGATTTGTCTTCTCAGTGAATGGATTCCCTGGGATTTGCTCTTCCCGGGAGCTCCCTGAGCCTCCAAGTCTTAGGCAAGCAAAGGGCCCTCGAACTGAAGGGACAGAGCTGTCGGACTGCACTGGCCTCACCTGCATCCACGGTGGGTCAGCTCTTATCTGAGACCAGGGGTGACAAACCGTAACCACACCAGCATCTGACACTTTCCCGTGTCCCCAGAACGTGGTGACACCTTGCCGTGTGAAAGTCTCTGTGGCCTGAGCCTGGAGCTGGGGCTGCAGACTCACCGGCAAGGAGGGGCCCCAGGCCAAGTGACTGACCTTTGCCAGGGGTACACGGGTCATGTTGACCCGCTGACCTTGAGAATATGCCTGTCACCAGCCTGGGAATGCAGACCTGCCTTCTCTCACCAGAGTCTCTAAATACTTTACAGCCCAAAATAAAAATAACTCAGTTTTCTTGTTCCCCTTTAAATGGTACATTCTTTGTGAAAATCGCATTTCTGTGGACTCTCATGGAAGGGCCTCCGGCAGAGTGGGGGATCTCATCTCCGTTAGCAGACCTCCGAGGGGCGTAATTTCTGCAGTCGGAAGTCTGGCCTGGTCTAGGTATCCTCACCCAAGACAAGCCAAGAAGAAGTACAGTGTTTTGGACCACAGGCCCCAGGACAGCAATCCCCCTGCACCTGTCACACACCCGCGACTCTAGGCCAGTGGTCGGCCTCTGGGGACCAGACGGGAGAAACCCAGGGCCCCATTGGTCAGCGGGTGCTCCCAGGCCTGGCCCCAATGGTCACAAATGTGGCCACAAGGTTTCCCAGTCCTCATAATGATGAGGGCAGGGGACAGTAGCTGGAGGAGAACAAGATAGAAGCCAAATGTGAAATCGGGTGACGTGCAGAAGTGCAGCAGCCTGGGGTTGCTCAGTGACGGGACGAGGGCACCAGGACCTCCCTGAGCAGCTGATGGGGTGGACGAACACGGCGGTGTGTGGTCAGGGAGATGCCCACATCGAGCAGAAAAAGCTTGACGTGTGTAATCCGTTTTAGGAAACGTTCTGTCTAAATCAAGTGAATGTTAACGCGAGGGAAGCATCTGGAAAATGGCCGTCTGCCCTGGTGGTGATGTGAGAGCTGGCCTGTTTCCTCCGTGCCGCCCGCCTGCAGCTTCACGGTCCCACCACGGCTGTAGTACCAGGTGACGGTGACAGCAGGGAACAGCGGCCTGGCTCTCACGCGGATGAAGGGAGGTCGTGCCGAGGGCAGCTGGGGACCTGCCGGTGCTGGAGGCTGGCAGAGGCTGGACAGGACGGCCGGCACTGCTGTCCCACGTCATCTGCTGGACGTGAGGACCCTAGAGTCTGTGGAATAGAGGCAGAATGAACCGACCAGCCTTCGGGGGCTCAAGAGAGGACCCAAAGGGAAGCCGTCGGCAGCCGGACAAGCCCAGGCTTCTCTCCGGTTGCGGCGCGCGGGCTCAGTTGCCCCGAGGCACGTGGGATATTAGTCCCCCAACCAGAGATTGAACCTGCGTCCCCGGCCTTGGAAGGCAGATTCTGAACCACTGGACTGCCAGGGACGTCGCTCTACTGAGTTTTCTGATGGGGGGTTTCACCGATCCGGGAGAAGGAAGGGCCTGGGTGATGCAAACAGTCCAGGGAAGTACTCACATGGCCGTTCTCTGGCCCTGGGGGTGCAGACAACCACGTGGCCAGGCCCTGACGCCCCCCCCCCATCCCCGCAGGCTCTGCCTCCTTCCGGAATCCACATCTTCGCCTCTCAACTCCACACGCACCTGACGGGCAGGAAGGTGGTCACGGTGCTGGCCCGGGACGGCCGCGAGAAGGAGATTGTGAACAGAGACAACCACTACAGCCCTCACTTCCAGGTAGGGCCCACCACGCCGCACCCCTTCCCCGCCCCGCCCCACCCTGCCGGCCCGCGCAGGGCATGGCTGTGGGCTGTCCGACCCTCTCTCTCCCGACGGCCATAGAAACGTCCCCTTTCCGGGGCTCCCTCTCCTGGGCCAGGCCCAGACACCCGAGGAGCACACACAGCCAGCCGGTTCCTCTTGCGGATTTCATCTGGGGGAGGGACTCCAGTGGGGGATCCTGGCGTGTAGCCGACTGAGGGATTTGGGGGACCCTGGCAGCTTGACGGTAACATCCATCTTAGATGGCCACCTTCTTCTCCTAATCTGTTCCTGACCAGAGGCCAAACTTAGCCAGTCCTGGCTTCCCATAGAGGAATCGGGGGGCTGTGTCTGCAGTACTCTGAAGTCTCCCCTCCCCACTGCTCTGCCCCTCCCCCTCTCTGCCCCTCCCCTCCCCCCAACTCTGCCCACCCCAGGAGATCCGCATGTTGAAGAAGGTCGTGTCCGTCCACCCGGTGAGTGCCTGGTTAGGGACGGGGGGCGGTGGGGGGGGGCCAGGAGTGCCAGGAGTGCCGTCCCCAGCGGGGAGGGACAGGAAGCAATGGGGGAGGGCAGAGGCTGTGGAAGGCCTTCCAGAGCCAGGTCCGTGCAGGACAGGGGCTGGGGCTGCCCCACCGAGAGACTCACCGGGGCTGCACGGAGGGGCCGCAGAGGGGTCAGGACCAGACTGCTCTTGGGGTGCCAAGCATCCCCCCGCCCGACCAGCTGGCCGCAGACCCGAGAGCTTTAGGGAGAGATGAGGGCGTGGGGGTCACTGTGGGTCCCTCCAGCCCCAGGCAACCACCCTGTAGGAGGGGGCCACAGAGGCCGACGAGTAATCACCCCCTGGGACACTCAGAGAGGGACCCTCACGTGTGGGTACCCTGGGCCCACTGCTGGGCTCCTCAGTAGTGGACTGACTACCGCAGTCAGGCACCAGGTGGGACGGGCCCAGTGCACCTGGTACCCGACGCGGGCCGGTGCTGACGGGCCTTTGTCGGCTTGGTTCTCAGGGAGACGTGCTCATCACTTCCTGCACATACAACACGGGAGACAGGAAGCTGGCCACCGTGGTAAGTCACCTGGCTTCTTGCCATCTGCTGCAGAGCACGTGGACAAGTCTTATCTCCTCTAGACCAGAGGGCAGGGCTGCCCCTCCTTCATTCATTCAATCAACCAGTGGCTCTCAGGGTGTGGTCCCTGTACCAGCAACGTCAGCATCCCCTGGGACCTTGGCAAAAAAAAAAAAAAACCGATGGTAAACTCATTGGTTCCTCCCCAGACCCATCGAGCTGGAGCTGGAATTTGGGTGGTGACACCGGCGACCCGTGGTTTAACAAGCTCTCTGGGTTATTTTGATGGCTGCCCTAGGTAGAGCGCCACGGCAATAAATATCAACACTAGAGCTGGTGCTGGGGAGCGGCCACAGGCATGAGGTTGCTCCCTGCCCCCAAGGAGACAGGCCTGCCACCAGCGACAAGCAGAGTTGGGATAAAACTAAAGACGGGGTGGAAGTGTTGGGAGCAGGGCCAAGAGAGGCGATTGTCAGACAGAGACCAAGGAGGGGGAGAGGCGGGGAGGGCCAGGCAGAGGGGAGGTGGGCAGGCAGGCAGAGGACAAAGGGCATTCTCACACCTTTGGTAACAAACCTGCAGCCGCTTTTCTAACACACTGTTAAAAAAAATAAAGGGGCCTCAGAGACGTTCATTGTCACGCTGCCCCCTTTGGGCTTCGTGCTAAGACAATCCCGTGTAAATGTAGTTGACTCTGCTCCGGAGGGATGGGGCTCGGGTTCATCTGGGCTGGGCTGTGGGCAGCCCAGGAGGAGGATCTGTCCAGGGCTAGGCGTGCGGGCAGCGCCAACAGATAGGTGGCCACGTGACGAATCGAACAGCTGGGGCACCTCTGAGAACAAAGGGCGACCCTGTTAACAATCATCCCGGGTCAACAGGCACAGACCAAGACCGCCCGAGCGCCCTGACCACTTGCCGACAGAATCTCTGACTGTCTCGGTAGTCAGCGTAGGTCCCAGGAATCACCCCGGGAGTCACGAGGTCCGAGTGCACCAGACCCGGTGTTGCGTCCCAGCCTGCGCTGTCCCCTCCCTTACCCAGGAACTCCGGTCTGCACCCGGCACTGCTCTGTCTTTTCATGCAGCTGACGTTCATTGAACGTCTACTCTCTGTCCCGTTTAGTTTCCTTTAAGACAGCTTTATTGAGATGTAATTCACACGCTGTACAATTCACCCACTTCAAGTGTGCGATTCAATGACATTTAGAATATTTGCTACGTGCAACCGTCACCGCAGTCAATTTTAGAACATTTCCTGCCCCCAAAAGAAACCCCAAATCCTTCAGCCCCATACCCTCAGCCCCAAGCGATAACTGATCTACTTTCTGTCTCTACGGATTTTCCAATTCTGGGCTTTCAGATCAATGATATAACCTGTGCCCTTTTGTGACGGGCTTTTTTCACTCAGCATCTTGTTTTCGAGGTTCATCCAAGCTGTGCCTCACTCCTCTTTCTGGCTGAATAAGACTCCATCGTGTGGATGGACCACAGTTGTTTGCCATTCACGCGTGGATGGACACTGGGGTGTTTCCACCTCTTATTTAGGGTTCACACCAGTCTCCAAGGTAGGAATCCTTGTCTCTGTTTTCATGGGTGAGAAACTGAGGCTCAGAGAGGGGAGACACTTGCTGAAAGTCACACACCTGACAACTAGGGCTGAACAGGCATTTAGCCCCGGGCTGTGTGCCTGTAAATTTCCTGCCTCGTGACCCCTCCCTCCGTCTGGATTTAAGGTGACAACTGCTCTGGGTCTATGGTCACAAACTTGGTGGGGGGGGCCGCAGGAGAGCTTTGCAGGCACGCACCCCTGCCCTAAACCCCAGCATCTTCTTTTTTTTTTTTGCGGTATGTGGGCCTCTCACTGTTGTGGCCTCTCCCGCTGCGGAGCAGACGCGCAGGCTCAGCGGCCATGGCTCACGGGCCCAGCCGCTCCGCGGCACGTGGGATCTTCCAGGACCGGGGCACGAACCCGCGTCCCCCGCATCGGCAGGCGGACTCTCAACCACTGCGCCACCAGGGAAGCCCTGCAGCACCTTCTTTATGAGACTGCAAGGGCGGGCTCAGCACATAACACAGCCGCTAACGTGGAGCGCCTCCTAACCCTAGCCCTTCTCCACGCGGAGGACTTGCTGTAATGACTCAGCCTGTCTGTGCGTAGGAACGCTTGAAGCTTGGCCAGGACCCTCTGAGGCAGCTGTCCCAGGAAACAGTGAGATGGAGCAACTGGGGGCACCCAGCTGGCAGGGAGCAGGGCTGGTCCAGGCGCCAACACTGCACGTGCTGCCTCTCGGTAGGGAGTCTATGAGCTGAACAACGGCCCAGGCAGGACCGCAGCATCTCCTACCCTGTGGGCGAGGCCACTGGGGCTGAGGGTGGGAGATGTCAGGCACCTGCTTGGCATCCAGCCGGTGAACAGTGAAGGGGAGCCCCCAAGGCCAAGCCCTGCTCCGTGCTGCTTCTGCGAGGGCCATGCTCCCTGCCCCACCCGACCTCATCCGGGAGAAATGGTGTCACGTCCAGGGATGTTCTGGCCACGTGAGTGTTCCTGAGGGCTTCAGGCCACCGCCCCACACCCTCCTCGGGGAGGTGGCCCTGTCACCAGGCGGGATGACAGCGGAGGGCAGCAGGGCCTTCCCACACTCTGACAGCCCCGGGCCTGGAATGTGATTTCCATCCCAGGGTGGAGACAAAGGGAGGTCTTCCTGAGCACAGCCCACAGAGGGTCGGGACTCTCTCTTTTGATGTCTGAGACAAGCAGTAGTAGGAGGTACAGGAATCTGTGGAATTCCAGGAGGGAGGTTATCTTCCTGATCTGAGGCCAGGACAGGCCGGCCCAGAGGCCTTGGGAAATGGGGGGTCAGAACCAGGGAACAATACAGGTGAAACCCTCCCCGGAGGTGCCGCTCGGGAGTGGGGCAGCGGCTCCTGGGGAATTTCCTTTTTAAACAGTCATCCTTGAGCAGAGCTGCCCAGGCTCCCTGTCCACTGCCTGGCGTGAGCCCTCAGCTGGGCTTTTTACGGCGCTTTTGTTCACCATAAAGAAGCAGATGCCTTTCTCCCCTCAAACTTTCCCACCAGCCAAATAACCACCCCCTCCAGGCCCACTCCATTGTTCACAAAGAGCTGGGAGCCTAGGCAAGGCAAAGGTGGGCCGGGGCCACGCACCCAAACCTGCCCCTGCCCTGCTGGGGTCTGAGCCGCTGCCAGGCGGACCTCTGCTCCCTCCAGCCTGGCCCCTCTGCTGCCAGGTTCCTCCTCTTCCTGGGTCTGGGCTCCACGTTCAGCGGCTCTGAGAGCAGGGACCTGGCCAGGGGCTTAAAGCTGGTGGCACGCTGCTCCCTCCCAGGATGACAAAGCCACAGGTTTCCCTGGGTGGCTTGTGACAGCCTCTAGTCACCGGCGCCTCTTCTGCAGCCCCTGCTCCTCCCAGAGCCGAGTTCTGGAAATGACGGGTGGCCATGCGGGGTCTTCTGTGAGGGGAGGCTTCCCCTGCTGTCCCCAGTCCCCAGGCTCACACCGCAGACTGAGGGGACAGCTCCCCAGCCAAGGTCGGGAGCCTGCATCCACTCAGGCCTTGCCCTTTACCCTCCCTGGGACTCAGTTTCTGCATCCATAAAATGGGTACACTAATACCCCTCTCTGGTGCCTCCGTTGTAGTTTGATTCCTAGCAACACTTACCACCACCCGAGACGAACGTACTGGCTGACTGGTTTGCTATTGGTCTCACCTGCAAAGGCTGGGAATTCCAAGAGGGCAGGGACTTTGCTGGCTCAGAACATGGTCTGGCACCGCGTGATGAGGGAACGAATGAATGCATGAATGCGGTGAATATATGAGATGCTGAGCGGCAGCGTCCAGGAGTAAAGCGCCGGTGCTGACGGGCGTCATCTCCGTCCCGCAGGGGGGCTTTGGGATCCTGGAGGAGATGTGCGTCAACTACGTGCACTACTACCCCCTGACGCAGCTGGAGCTCTGCAAGAGTGCCGTGGACCCTGGCTTCCTGCAGAAGTATTTCCACCTTGTGAACAGGTGATGGCTCCAGGGGAGCACGTCTGCTGTGCCTCCCATCCCTGGGCATGGCAGGGGAACCCCAACCCAGAACCCCCGAGGCCCTGTTCGGCAGCTGGGCGAAAGTGAGGAATCCAGGAGCACGGGGAGCACAGATGTGGCAACCATGTCTCCACTCCCCCTTGAGGTGTCTGTGGCAGGCATCACTAATCGATCCCCGCACTTGTTTCCTAGTGAGTCTGGACTTGGCCTGAGAAGCCCCCTCCACCCAGCCCTGGAGCAGCCATTCCCTACTGATCCAAGCTGGCAGAAGAGATGAACCTATTAGCCATTGCCAGCAGGGAGTCAGGGCCAAGGCAGTATGTTAGGAGGCTGGTGGCCTGAGAGCTACTCTGGGGACCCCACCCATCTACAGGGAGGCGTCATTTGTCCTGCTGGGCTCCCCTCCCCTCTGCCATACCCTACTCTGGGCTGTTTCTTCCCCCAACAAGGTTCAACAGCGAGGAAGTCTGCACCTGCCCTCAAACTTCTGTCCCTGAGCAGTTTGCCTCTGTGCCCTGGAACTCCTTCAACCGCCAAGTGCTCAAGGCTCTGTACAGCTTTGCCCCCATCTCCATGCACTGCAACAAGTCCTCGGCTGTCCGCTTCCAGGTATGCCTGCCCTGTGTGTGTGTGTGTGTGTGTGTGTGTGTGTGTGTGTGTGTGTGTGTGTGTCAGGGGCACGCCAGCCGCCGCCCTTGGAAACGCCGTAGCCCCTTCCCAACCCCCAGTGGCAAGTTCTGTGGCTGCCCACCCCTTAGCGCCCCAGGCCCCTCAGAGGACCCCGGTGTGGGTGACAGGGCTCCACCCCAAGGAGCTGGCAAGACGCACTCACACAAAACAGTTGAGTAATCTGGTGGTGAAAGACGGGCCCAGACAGACAGCTGACGGTCTGCAGAGGGAGAAACTGACAGCCACCCCAGAAGGGCGCTACCCGCTCTCTGATGCCGTCACATCACGGGACTAATCTTGGTGGTGTGAGCAGGCCGCCAGCAAACTCCCCCGGAGCCTAAAAATAAAGTGCTTAGGGAGGGGCAGGTGAGAAACCATACAGTCTGAAATGGCAGGCTGGTTTCTCTCCTTATCTGAGACCCACTGGGATTCAAAGGCATCTCATGTATTCCCCGGGCCAGCCGCCTGTCTGAGGCCAGGGCTGGTGCTGAGTTAGGCGTGGAGGGCTCTGCAGCCCGCAAGTCTGGAAGGCAGGTTTTCTGGAGGCATTTGGGAGCTGGATTAATTGCTATAAATCAAACATTCCCGGCACCAAGGGCGGGCCTCCTAATGGCGCGTCAGAGAGCCGTTTAGGGCAGACGTCTGATGCGGTTAAAATGTGCCCTTTGATGCAGCCTCGTCATGGGGCGGGGGGTGGGGATCGCTAAAACATCAGCCTGGGCCCAGGGCTTCTGACTGCTTCTCTGAACGAAGTGAGGGGCGGCCAAGGAGGCAGATGGGGGCCTAGGATGACTTCCAGGTGAGGACCCCCAAGTAGCAATGGGGGGTTGGTTTGGGACGAGGTGAGTTTAAGGGAAAGAGGTCATTGGGAAAAGTGCCTGGGGTGATGGCCTCCGCTTCACCCCTCCAGCCTCAGTTTACCTCCTGGTCCCTTCCTTGCAGGGTGAGTGGAATCTGCAGCCCCTTCCCGAGATCATCTCCAAGCTGGAAGAGCCCACCCGCCACTGCCCGGCCAGCCGGGGTCAGAGCCCCGCCGGCCCCACCATGGTCAGCATCGGCGGGGGCAAAGGTTGAGCGGGTGTGGTCTCCTCGCTCCCCCATCCACGCCGTCCCTGTGGGCTCACGCCAGCTCTGCGCACCCCCCTACTCTACGAAGACCCCCATGGAGCAGCTCTGTGTGCCCAGGATGAGGGGCTGGACCAAGCCACTGCCTGAGACTAGGGTCCATTCCAGCATTCTCCCCCGGGGGAGTCCCTGCATGGCTGAGAGGGTCCCGTGACAGCTCCCTGTTGACCCACCGAGGACTGGGTGGACCGAGACCCTTGCGCACCCTTTTGACGCAGCGTAAGGGTAACCTCCCTCGGAGGTCTAGAGTCCAGTGCCCCGAAAGCCCTGCCATCTCTCTTGGAGGGGCCAGCCTCCTGGCACACGAGCCATGCCTGGCCGCCATCACCCGAGCTGGCCCCGCGTCCCCGGCCCCAGCTGATGGCGATCTGTGTGGGCATGTGACAGGTGAGAGCGCTGCTTCAACGTGTCCCTGCAGACTGGCTCACGTGTCGCAGTGGGCGTCTTCCCAGCCGACAGAGACAGGACAAGCCATTTAGCTAGTTAGAGACTTGCCTGGGGAAACGGCTCCATTGCAGGGTAAATAGATATTTTCGCCCACCTAAAGGGAAACCCTAACAGCACCTCTCACCACCACCAAAAGGTGCGACAGCAGAGATCCAGACAAGGATCTGGGCGCCGGCTCCTTGGGAAGCGGAATTAATAGCCCGGGTCGCTTCTCTCTGCGGTGGGACAGGCAGCTGATGGAGCCAGCGGGCCCTGGAATCAGACCTGCGTTAGAAGTCCAGCCCCACCTCCCTGACCCTTGGTCTCCTCATCTGTAAAACGGGGCCAGCGCCGTGCGGGTTACTGAGACAATAAAACTCACGCACAGGGCGGCACCCAGCGACGGCTAGTACAGGGTGGTGCCGCCTGGCCAGGCACCCTGTCCCGGGCGGAGCAGAACATGCCTCACGCCTCCTGGGTCAGTCTTCACGTTCCTCCCTCTTTCTTCGCTAACTCTGTTGAAGGCCAAGTTCAGCTCTTGGGTGGTTTCTGCCAGGAGTGACAGATTCAACTCTGTCCAGCCAGTTCAGCAAAATTCTGTACAGCCTCTAGGGGAGAGAGAGGGTGATGGATGGGCCTCCAAGTCCCCCCACAGCCCCGCCTTACACCCCAACAGCCGTCCGCTAAGCGCTGCCTCTCCTCCTGCCAGACACTTCATTACAGACGGGGCGAACGGGCCCAGGCACCCTGCACTGCGTCATATAAATCATGGCTTCCCGCGCAGTAAGTCACAGGCCGTGATGGCTGTGAGACGCCAGGCCTGACAGAGGCTGCAGGGCGGCCAGCCCTCTGTCATCTTTAAAGCCCCGGACGACAGCGGGGAGAGAGGCCCCTCCCCTCAGGGCGCAGCCCTTGGGAGGGCAGCTGGAGCTCGCCCAGCCTCCGGCCCTGGTCTTCTGGCCCAAAAAGACCCCTTCCCTCGGATCGTGTCCACCTGCCAGCCCAGACAGGGGTCCCCGTCAGCCCAGAGCTGTGGCAGAGGGTTCGAGGTTGACCCCCGGGCCTCACACCCACCAAGCCCCTCCTGGCCGCCATTGCTTTGTTCCCCAAACACACGGGACACACTTGTGGCACCCCAGCCTCACCAAGGAGGGAGCTGAGGTTCACAGAGGAGAAGCCCCTCCTCACCCGGGGCCCCGGGAGGATTAGTGGAGATCAGGAATCACCAGTTCCAGAACCTTCCGCCACCCACACCGACACCCTCTCCCCTTCACTCACTGTCGCTCTCAGGCTGCTCACTCTTTTCCTCGTGGGCAGCCTGCGCTTCTCCCCCATCCCGCCCAGATTATCGCCCCCGTGTCACTGATAAGAGTACATACCCTGGTTCTGGGCTAACCCTCCCACGAACCCACGAGGGACTGTTTCTGCTCCCACGGACAGATGGGGAAACTCAGAGATCTAAAGCTAGGTGCTGAGGTCACCCAGAGTGAGCACAGGGCCAGGAAGTGACCCCGGGCCTGTGTGACCGCAAAGCCTGGGCTCGCACCCTCCATTTCCTTGCTTAGGACCCAGGCACTGTCCCGGGGCCTCGTGGGGACTGAGCAATGACAGCTGGGACAAATGTTTACTACCTGAGCGCTGTCCAGGATCCCCCATCTTCTGAAGGATTGGGGCGGTGAAAAGAGGGCGGTGAGGGTCCAGCAGCCTGGGTTCCCAACCCTCCCTCTGCTGTGTGGCCCTGGCCAATTTACTTTCCTTCTCTGGGCCTCCATCTTCCCATCTGCCCATGGAGAAGTTTCCCCAGCCTCCTGGGGACAGGAGCTGCTCGGGTGACATGCCCAGAGTCCCGGGCTGAGGTGCGCCCACGCGTGCTCAGTGTTGAGAAGGCCTGGGGCTGGGTGGCGGGGGCCGTTTCCAGGCTGCAGGCTCCAACGGGAGCAGGTGTGCCTGCCTGAGCCGGTCCCGGGAGGCTCCAGGGCTATATTGCCCGGTGGCCATTAGGCCCACGTGGCTGTTTAAGCTTAATTTTAAATGAATTAAAATGATATAAAAAAAAAAAAAATGATATAAGATAAAACATTTGGGTTCTCAGTCACACCGGCCACATTTCAAACACTCGATAGCCACGTGTGGCCATGGCTACTGTACGTGCAGCCCGGGTATAGAGCATTTCCATCAACGTGGAAAGTTCCACCGGGCTGCACTGCGCCACGGCCGGGTCCCAGACAGCACCAGCTTAGCTGAGCTGCCTGGGCTGGGAGCCACGTGCATCCTGGCATCCCAGCAACCCTCTTGACGGGCCCGGCTCCGGACAGAGCAGCTGGACCACCGCAGGGGTGCAGGAATTGTCCACGGAGGCATTTGGGGCAGGACCAGTCTCCCAGGCTAAGGATGGTCCCTCCTGCTTCGAAAGGTCCAGCCCCTTAGCCCCAGGGCAAAGCATTGGCAGCTTCCCCCATTATGACCACTGTCAGGCCTCCAAAAGCCCAGTGGGGACAGGCTCAGGACGGAGATGCTTCGATTCCCCCAACCGTCAAAGGCTCTCTCAGTCCCCGGCCCCCGGCCACCCATCCTGTGGTGCAGATGGAGAAACAGAGCCCAGGGGCTCCTGGGGGTTCCTACTGTCCTCTGCTCCATTGCAGCGAAAAACAAAGCTTCTCGTTATTGCAAAGAACCCCCGTTTCGTCCCCCTCCGGCCCTTCCAAATGCCCTGAAAACCACGCAGGGTCTCCCGGGGACACGCACGGCTCTATTTTCTCCCGTCTGTCTAGTGCCCCCACCCTCACCCACCCTCAAGCATACACTCCACACTTCCCTGCATTTTCAAGAGGTTCTTGGGTGGAAGGCAGCCCACTGTGTCCCACGAATCCCAGGCCAGAAACTTCTGTGTTTGTGGCAGTTTCCTAATAAGGACTTGGGGAGCCTTCAGCGGGAGATTCTAGACTAGACCCCAGGAAGCCTTCCCCCTGTGCTGACATCATGGCCCAGGAGGCCTTCCTTTGCCTCTGTGTGGGGACCCTCGCCCTCTGTCCCCTCGCCGGTCAGAAACCAAAGCTTTGCCCTGGGCTTCCATCCTGCCCCTTCCTCCTCTGGAGGTGAGAGGAGGGGCGGTGGGAGCAGGAGGGGGGAGGCGACAGGAGACAGTTATTAGGGTCCACGCAGGTAGTTCCTAGGAGATGCCTGGAGACCTCACGGGAGAGGGGAGGGGCGGCCCAGGCGGAGCCCCGCGTGGGCAGCCGAGGGGCAGTCACCCCCAGGCCCGGCCTGGCCCACAGACCCCTAGGTGCAGCGTTTCGGGGGTTAGCGTGTTTGCAGCGGGGGCCTTGGGCGACGAGCCTTTAAACTGGAGAGACCGAAGAATAAAGCTGAGAGGGAACAAAGGCAGAACCAGAAGCAGCTCATGCTGGGGGTGGTCTGAGGCCTTCCAGCACTGCCACGGGGCCCTGAGCCCCTGGAGTGGCTGTCAGGTGAGGAAAATCGGCAGGCCCCCTGAAGGGCCGCCTGGCACCCCTGGTGACTGCACCCAGCCCCATGGCCACGCTCGGCGAGGCCCCTCCCGGCCACGGCGTCCACGCCTCCCCGCGGCCCACTGCACGCCCCACTGTCTCCCGCTCGTGTAGTGGGGCAAGGACCCTGGGAGGAGTGAGGGTCTCGCCAGGATCCCAGGGATTCCGCCTGGTGGACCCTCTTCAAGCGCACTCTGCGCGACCCCGAGCCAGACGGCTCAGTACCTTCCTCTCCGGCAGTGACCTGGGCGGGTGGTTCTGGCCGCCCAAGGGAAGCGCTTTGTTCCACCATCAGCCCATCCAGGCCAGACGGTGCTTCTGTCGGGCAGGGAGGGTCCGCGGCAGGCAGAAGCTCCGCTAGGGTGTTCTCAAGCAGAGGCAGGGCGAGGGAGCCCAGGGGCTGTGCCCCCACCGCCCCCTTGCAGATGGGGTGGCTGAAGCCCGGATGGGTAAACACAGCCCAGGCCACGTGGCAGGTCAGGCTCACCCCAGGACCTTAGCACGTGACGGGGCTCGTCGTCCACAACCACTCAAATGTATCCCCAGATCCTCTCCTTTGCCGAATGCTTTTGTTGCCCCTCTTACCAGCTCTTCTGGAGGGAGGTGGGCCCCACGCCAGCTCCGTGTATATGAGGTGTCTGGGAATCGAGCGGGCTGCGAGTTGCCTGGGGATTCCACTGCCAGGGCTCTTGGTCCTCACTGAGGACAGGGGCCCCTTGCTCCCGCCAGCCACGCAAAGACCAGAGGCAGGGTGCCAGCGGCTCTGATGCAAATGTCCTTGCTGGGTGCAGGGGTCTGGGGCCCCCTGTGGTCCCTAACAACCTGCCAGGCTGACAGACAGGAGCTAGTGAGAGAGTCGGGGCCTTCACCGTCCCGGGCCCCTGCAGGAGGCTCAGAGCTCCCGGCACGGCTGGAGACGCACGCAGGTTGAGTCTGAGGGCGCAGGGGCGTGGGGGGGGGGGGCACCCTTCTCCTGTGTCCAGCCAAGCTCGGTACTCAGAGCCACGGTGAGGGCCACAGTGCTCATTCTGTCCAGAAAAGCCTTCCAAAATAGATGCAACAGGGTGTGTCCGGAATGGGATTAGGAAGGACGGGCTGAGGTCACTGGCTCCGAGGGGAGGGTGATGTGTTCTAGCCCTAAGCGACCGGGCAGCCTGCTGAGGACCAGGCAGTGGCCTAGACCTTCCCGAGCTGCGGGATCAAGCAGGTGAGCTGGGGAGTGGCCCATGACAGCCTCTCTCGTGTCGGTGACCCAGTGCCCTTTCCAGAGGGGCCAGAGCTATTTCTCTCCAGCAGAGGAATAAACACAAACAGGGAGGGCGAGAGCGAACGTTTGTGTTTCTGGGTTCAACCCCTGGGGAAGGAGTCGGGCTGGAACCTGGGCCTGACCTCCCTCGTCCAAGGCCTCCCCCCAAGGACGGCTGTGGAATGAACACGTGCACAGGCCCCGAACAGAGGTCCATGGCCAAACCACAGGGCCCGGGGAAGCAGCCCAGGCCATCTGGGAAGCCAGCTACCCTCCTCTCCTCCGCTGGCCCTACGGGGTCCACTCGGGGTTTCCCAGGCCCGTCCGTGAGCAGGGTGGTGTGGGGGACTGCAGGTGTTCCTTTGCCTGAGGCTTGGGAAAGACAGAGGTCCCCGCCCCCTCAGCTTGCGGTCTGGCGAGGGGGCCAGATTCTCTCTACAAAGGTCACCCGAAACCCAAACGTCTTCCCATGGCCTTAGCTTTATTAGCCTGACCTGTTCCAGCCCCGTCTGCAGTGGGGCTGAGTGGTGTGTGCGCCTCTGAAGGCAGCCTGGGCCCTCCTCCGGCACCGCGTGGCTTCCCGCCTGTGTCTGCGGGAGCCTTGTCTCTCCTGTCCCCTGAGCACCTGCCACGCCTGCTCCCCACGGGGCCGGGCTCGCCGGGGCACAGCCGCGTGGTGCCGCTTTGCGGCGGCTGCCTGGGCCCTGGGCTGGCCCCCATCCCGGCAGGGAGGCAGGGTTCCCCCTGATGCACGGAGGACAGTTCTGGAAGCCCCACGAAGGGAGCAGGGGACTCACCCCCTTTCAAGGGCCTGTGCGAGGCCCATCCCCAGGGGGCCGGAAGAGTGGGAGACCAGGACCAGAGCTCAGTCCTAATCAAAGAGTAAGGACAGGAGAAACCCACCCAGGCAGGAGGAGTCTGCCAGGTTCTCACCCAGCAGCATGCCTTCCTCTCCAGACCTAGAGAGCGAGGGGCTCTCGGGGAAACCAAGCCAGGAGAGGGAGCTTCTGCACAGGGGAGGGAGGGTGCTGATCTGAGACCCCTCCCATCCCTGCTTCTGGCACTGCTTTCAGGGCTGGGAACTCTCAGGAGGCTTTCCCGTGTGAAGAACTGAGAGCTCAAGGCAGGAAGAGCTTGCTGTCTGGATCCACCCGCCACCCTTCCTGGGATCTGGGAACCAGACCATTCTGCTAAGCTTGACCTCAGGGACCGGGCCAGTCTGGCACACACGCTCTCTGCCTTCCCTACTGCGCCTGAGGCAGACAGTACTAATCAATCCCCACACTGTCCCCAGTTCCAGACACACCTTACACCTCTCCGAGGCTGCTCTGGGCAGCCTTCCAGTCAAGGCTAGGAGCCCAGGGTAAAGCTCCCTGCCTCCCTGCTTTGACACGGGCCTTATCGAGTGTTTCCTAAGCGCCTTCTCAGAAGCTCTCATGGGCTACAGGCGTGGTCCCTGAGCCTTAGGGGTTATGGGTGGCTTTTTTAGGGTGTGGGTGGACTCGAGACCACCCTTTGGTCAGTGACCACAGCACGGGCCTTCCGGGTCCTCCTTCCACCCTCTCAGTTTGCATCTGTTTGGGGGGGGATGGTTCGCAGGCCTCGACTGAGGGCAGGGGGAGCCCAAGTTCTGGCCAGGGTCCTCTGGCCTCCGGATCGGCTGAGGCCCCGCCCCCCGCCCCTCAGTAGATCCCTTTCATCCTCTTGTTGTCGGGATCGAAGGGAGACTTGAGGTGAGCCTGGGCCGGATAGGTCACCCCCATCCTCTCCAGGGCGTACTCTCCACTCTTCACAAAGTCCAGCGAGACCTAGTAGCAGAAGAGGAGGGACCTTGGTCACTCGTTACCCAGTGGGTGCTGGGCTCACGCTACCTGCCTCTTGGGACGGGGCCAGCTGTCTCGGCCTCACGCCCCTCCATCGCTGTGCTGAGGGTCCTCCCTGAGCCGAGGAACTGCCCTGAGCAGGTAGATTCCGTGTCCCCGTGCCCCCGAGGTGCACTTGAGCACCTGGGGTCCAGCAGAGCCGAGGTCTGGCAGTCAGTGAGATCTCTCCTGCGGGGCAGCCCCCCTCCACCCTGAACTGCAGGTCCCTGGGAACCGGAGCACGGCCTGGACACGCAGGGCAGTGGCGGGCGGAGGCAGAGTGGGCTGGCCCAGCGTAGGATCCTGTTCTCCTGGTGCAGAGAATACACCCAGGGCCGGGCCTCACGGAGGGGTTCTGCTCGGGTTGTTAAATGACCTCTCTCGGCAGCTCAGGGCTGGACGGAAAAAATACCCCAGACGAGGCTTTTTACGTGACGGCAGTGTTGGAATGAAGCGGCTTCTAGACCAGGCTTCTGAGCCGTGGTGGGCGCTGGCCGGGCTCAAAGCTCCACGCTGGCCCACTGGGCCCAGAGGCAGGAGGCAGAGACCACTGGTGCCTTCAGACGTCTGAAGGACGGGTTTGCCCAGAGCTGGGGCGTAGTCCTTGCTAATAAACAAACACCCCGGAGGCCACCAATTCTGCCCCCAGGTCCAGAGCCTTTCCTTTCAAGGGCAGTTTTCCTATTTTACAAAGGAGTCTTGGTTATCCCGCTGCTGTGCTGGTAAATGTTTAACAGCCAGCTCTCAAGGGAGGGGAAGGGGTTGGGGGATGGGGGAGGCCTGATTGTGGCGTTTGCCCATTTCCATGGTATAAACACACTGGACATCCCTGATGGCGGGGTTGGGAAGAGGTGGACACAGTCGGCTCTCACAAGCCAGCCTGAGCCAGCCCTGGTCCTGCACTGGTCAAACCCGGGTATCCTGGGCCACCTGTCTGGGTAGGTATAAGCGTTCCTTCCACGGTCACGTTAATTAGAAACCCAACCTGACCAAGCAGAAAAAGCAAGAATTATTGTTCTTTGAAAGAAGAGGTGAGTAGGCCTGCACCAACCCCTACCCTTGCATGGGGCAAATGGACACGGGGCTTCAGCTGGGACCCAGGGCTCCATATCTGGGGTGTCAGAGGGTCCTTTGTCACCGCAAAACGTCATCACTAGCCATGGCAACCCCATGGCAATAAGTGGAGCTTATTAAGGCTCCACTTAGAGCAGAGATCTGTAGACAGCCCTGTGAGGCAGGTGGGGATAATCTGTCCCCATTTTACAGATGAGGAAGCCGAGGCCCAGAGAGGCGCCCTTGTCCCAGGCCGCCAGGCCAGTCCAGGGCAGGGCGCCAAAGCTACTGAGGCCGAGCCTGTGTCCTGAGCCTCCCAGCCCACTGCGGATGCAGCCTCCTCAGACAGCACCGCAGCCTGGCCCCTTCCCCCTTGGGTCTGCCGTCAGGCCTGGCCCGCCCCTGCACCTCTGCCAGGGCTGGTCTGACTCACTCCTCCTGCCCCCTCCATGCTGCTGCTTCCAAGTGCCTCCCGCAACCTGGAGCCTCAGCGGGGGGAGGTGGGGGGCCGCAGCCCAGAGACTGTTGGGGCAGGGGAGGCCGGAAGGCCCAGCTGGATGGGCATCCCTGCCCCGACGTCAGAGCCTCTTGGGGCCCCTTTCTCCGCCGTCAGGGGGCTGGTGCATGACTCCAAGGAAGCAAACAGGTGAAGCCATAAAGGTGCCACCGATGATAATGAGCTCCCCCCACCACTCGCGTCACACCACCCAGCCAGCCCGGCCTGGGCCCCACCCCCCCCAGGGCTCAGAGCCCTGCAGGCCCTCTAAGGGCCCTCGCTCGGCCCTCACTCCCCTGCCAGTGTGGACGGCGGCACCCACGCTCAGTGGGGGATTATTTGGGTTTACGAATGGTTGTTTGGGCAAAATGTTTAGATTTTCTCCACCCAGAACAAGCTGCCCCTCTGTCTCATTGCCAAGTTTCCCAAACGTGCCTGCGCGCGCGTCTGTGTGCGCGTGTGTCAGTACGTGTGCGCACATGTGGGTACACGCGTGTGTACCCTGATGTGTATGCACACGACCGTCTGCACGCACACGGGGTCTCAAGCTCTAGGGAGCAGCGGGCGTTAGCCCGGCCCAGAGCCTCTTCCTGACCGGGAGAAGCTGGGAGCTTCCAAAATCAGATTCTTTCGGAGAGAAAATATGGAAAGAGCTCCGACTCTGCCCAGGGACACAGCCCCGTCAGTCAGTCACCTCACTGTGCTCTGGTCCCCGCACGCCCAGCACACTCAAGGCGGTGGGCAGGGGTGCTGGTGCGGAGCCTGCGAGGACCCGGGGCTCCCGGTGGCAGTGCTGGGGAGTTGGACTCACCGGCCCGCCGCTGGGGTCCCGGATGTAGCCGTAGGCCAGGGTCTTGTCGATGGTGAACCCGAAGTCGGCTCTCCGGACGTGGCCCACCACCTGGCCGTTTCTCCAGATGGCCTCCAGGCCGAACATGGGCACTTTCCTGGAAGAAGCAACAGACGGCTGGGACCCCAGAGCCCCCGGAGGGGAAACTCCTGCGCTTTGCCTGGTCGAGGAGAGAGGGGCCGCGCCCGCCAGACCACGGGCTCCACGCCGCGGGGCTGGTCCGCTACGAGCCCCCGTGCCCAGCGCCCGGCCCCCGGGGACGCCACGGCACAGGCTCCGAGCAAATAAATGAACAGAAAACACCAAAACCAGGATCTGACTTCCGTGTCTCTAGGGACGGGCCCCACAGATTCGGAAGAGGCCCACCTTGACGATTTGAGACTTCTGATCAGTTTAAACCTGTCGTAGACTTGTTTTACTGACGGGTCTCCTCTTTCTACAGCGTGCTGTAGCATCTGTTCAAAGTGCTTTTCTGTATTGCATGTAAGGTACAATGCTCGCTGTGAAAGTTTGGAAAATTCAAAATAGAAAACAAAGATTCAACTCCAGTCACAGAAACGCCAGCACTGGATCGCCTGGTGCAGATCTTGGCAGACGTGCCCCTCTTGTGCATCGCGCCCGCGAGGACTGTGCTGGGCCCTGGGGAGGCAGCGAGCACCGTGTGTCCCCGTGGGTCCCCGGGGCGGGTGCTGAGGACCACGCCCGGAGGCGAGTGGGGCACAGCTGGGCCCAGTTACGGTAACTGGAACTGGGTGAACCCTACACTGAGGAAAAGAGCCTGCACAGGGTCCAGAGTGCCGCCCAGTTCAGAGACCAGAGGAAAAGGTCTGGGCCCCACGGGTCCAGTGGATGAGGGTGGGACGGAAGGAGGCTTTGTAAGCACATTCTTGTCTCCTTTGGTCTCACCCAGTCCTACGTGGGGCGCCACGTCCATGGGAGGGAACAGCCTCAGAGAGGCCACCGGCCTCGCCCAGGGCCCCAGAGCAAATGCAGCGGGAGTTCTCTGTGACTCCCCAGCCGGCGCCCAGGCCGGGTCTCTCCTCAGGCCTGGGACCGGCCAGGCCACGGCACTGGGTGGATTCTGCAGCCCGGCAGGGAACCCCCAAGTGGGGAGAGCCAGGCTGTGGCCGGTGCTGTCTGAAGCTGTGGGCCAGGCGGCAGAAGGCCTTGGCGGACCCCTGCTCTACCTGCACCCCAAACCAGAGCTGAGCTGCTCCCCGGTAGATGGACAAGGAATCAAGTGGAAAGGCGGCCTGACGGGAACCCAGGGAGAAGCCGTAGGACGGTGACGGCCCCCAGCTCTGCTCTCTCTCCGCCCCCCTCCCCTGGGCACTCTCAACACTTGCTTTGAAGGTTCCAAATCTGGGAGAAGTGAAACCCTTGACGGCTGGCTGTCAGCTTCAAATCAACGAAGCCCAGAGACGCCCGCTGCCCTGGAGACGGTTGTTACTCAGACTCCGTGTCACACCATCTATGTCTTCCAGTGCCAGCACCCCGGACCCAGGGACAATGTGGGCTCAGCTCCGAGCACGTAAGGGCGACATGCTCAAAAGCTGCCCCGGGGGAGGTGGGGGAGAAGGGATCAGGCCCCTCCACAGGGCTCTCCTTCCACCTCTGCCTCGTGCCCGGGCGAGAGCCACCCTGTCCCTTGGCCCCCATGGTCTCCATCTGTAAGTGGGGCTGGTGGCCCCAGCCTGGCCCTTCCCTCCACGGTCCCCCCTCCCGGGCTGTGGGGAGGCTCTAATGAGGACACAGTGGGACGTGGCAGCACCGTGACGGGCAGCCAGCTCGAGGCCCCTGGTCTGGAGCCTCCCACAGAGCTGGCTTGGGTTGGCAGGGCCTTTCACTTTTAAAATCTGTGTTTGAGGGAATTCCCTGGCGGTCCAGTGGTAAGGACTCTGCACGTTCACTGCCGAGGGCGTGGGTTCAATCCCTGGTTGGGGAACTAAGACACTGCTAGCGCATGGCGTGGCCAAAATAAAATAAAATAAAATCTGCGTCTGATGAGCGCTACCCTCTTTACTCCCTGCTGACCAGCATCGGCCCCGGGCCTGGTTTGCACCCTGCCCGGCCCTGGCGGGATCTGAGTTTGCAGCGTTGGCTTCGGAGTCAGGCCCGGCATGGACCCAGCCTTCTCACCTGTAACGGGGCTGCGGTGGGAGTTCTGGGAGAGGGCGCCTGGCCCGTGGGGAGCGTCACACCAGGCGGCTCGAGAGGAGGAACCCCGAAGCCTGCTTGTCACTTCTGGCAGCCCTGGCCCCAGGGGTACTCACTCGTCCACGGTGAAGCCCACCAGGCGCCGGCAGAGGCCCTTGGCCCGCTGCTCCTCCAGGGCCTCGCGCCCCAGGAAGGGGATGGCGGACTTGAGTTTGCAGGTGAAGGCCAAACCCGCTTCCAGGGGGCTGTCATCGGGCCGCAGGTCGGCGTGCCAGTGCCGGTAGCCTGGGTGGAGAGACGACGGGGTCAGCGCCAGCAGAGGCAGACACACGCCCTTCGCAAGACGCACGTGGGCCCCTGCCCCAGCCCACATGCCCACCCTAGAAACTCCGTGACCTGGGCCTCCCGGGGCGGGGGGCATCCTCGATCGCACTAGGTCCCCTGGACGAGCCCCCTTCAGCACTGCGACACCTGTGCCGTCAGGCTGGGGGCCCTGGGGAGGGGGCTGTGAAGGGGCAGCACTGAGGGCCCCTTCCCGCTCCCATGTCCTCCAGCTGTCTCCAGGAAACTTGGCGCTACATCCAATCCGTCCCTACCTGGGAGAGCGCCCCGCCCCTCAAGAGTGCTGGTGCCAAGAGGTGCCAGCACCATCCCTGGGCCTGCGTGGAGGACCCGGTTCGTGGACAGCAAAGGGGGTTTGGGGAGACGGCAAAGGTTGGGGGAAGGGGGAGCACAGTGGGGCTGGAAGGATCACGGGGCCAGAGGTGGGGGTAACAGCCTCTCTGCCTCCAGTGAACGTGGCTCAGGCAGCCCACCGTGGTGTCCAAACCCTGCACACACCTTTCTCGATGCTCAGGGAGTCGATGGCCCGGTACCCGGCATTGACGAGGCCGTGCTTGGCCCCTGCTGCCATCACAGCCTGGTACACGGGCAGGCAGGACGACCTCGGGATGTGCAGCTCCCAGCCCAGCTCCCCAACGAAGGACAGCCTCATGGCCCGGACCTGGGGGACAAGTCACAGCTTAGACGTGGGCCAGGGTCAGACGGCTGAGGTCGAGGTCCAGCCACCACTCACTGGTGGACACTTCCCACCGTCACCGTTATTAGCCGGCCCTGGGCCCAGGCCACGGCCTCTGACCCCCTGGGGGGTCCCGAGGAGAGTCCTCAGGGGCACTCTGGAAATGTTTTTTGTTGTTGTTTAATAAGTTTATTGATTGATTGACTGATTTTTGGCTACCTTGGATCTTTGTTACTGCACACGGGCCTTCTCTTGTTGCAGTGAGTGGGGGCTACTCTTAGTTGCGGTGCGTGGGCTTCTCATTGCGGTGGCTTCTCTTGTTGGGGAGCACAGGCTCTAGGCGCGCGGGCTTCAGTAGTTGTGGCACGTGGGCTCAGTAGTTGTAGCTCGCCGGCTCTAGAGCACAGTCTCAGTAGCTGAGGCGCATGGGCTTAGTTGTTCCGTGGCATGTGGGATCTGCCCGGACCAGGGCTCGAACCCATGTCCCCTGCATTGGCAGGCGGATTCTTAACCACTGCGCCACCAGGGAAGTCCCTGGAAATCTTTAAAAGGAAGGGGTGTCGTCGTTGGGGGTGGAAGAAAGTGGACATGTGGTTCCCGGGCCACAGCTCTTCTCCTAAGTGACTGTAGGGATGCCCTTGGGCCTCTGTAACCAATGACTACAAACCCGGGGACTTAAAACCACAGAAGTGTGCTCTCTCCCAGTTCTGGAGGCCCGAAGCCCAAAAGCAAGGTGTGGGCAGGGCCACGCTCCCTCTGGAGGCCCCAGGCGCTCCTGGCTGCGTCATCCCGACCTCTGGCTCACTCTCCTCTGTGTCTGTGTCTCCTCGTCTCCAGCAGGACACCTGCCGTTGGGATGATCCCCACCCTAAGCCAGGATGGTCTCATCCTGAGATCCTCTGCCTTAATCACAACTGCAGAGACCCTATTTCCAAGGTCCCATTTCCCAGGTCCGGGTTGGGGACATGGACGTCTCTTTTGGGGGCCACCGTTCAATCACCGCAGTGACTCGGGCAAGCCTCTTGGCCTCCCTTTGGCCTCGATTTCCTCGTCTATAAGCGGGCTCAGGGGCCTGGCTTTGTCTGTCTTAGGAAGCCTGACTTTTCCTGCTCGGCTGGTTTGGTGGCTCGTCGCTTACACATCCAGCACCTGGTGGCCGCCTCCAGCCTTCGGGCAAATACTTGAACCCTCAGTGTCCCCATGTGCAAGGCCCAAGCGTGGGACTGTCCAGCTCACAAAAGGGACAGGGAGGGTGCAGCACGTCACAGAGCTCATGGAGACGGAGGACCTGATCCCATTACTGCTCTGAGCCCCAAGGGCTGCCCGGTGCAGCTCCTGCCAGGATAATATCTGAGCAGAAGGAGAGCGGGGGCCACTCTGCCGACCACGGAACCAGCGCCTTATAAATCTGACACTTCAATCACACCGCCACCGAGGGGCTGGATTCAGGAAGCTTTTGAAACAGCACAAATTTGCCCTGAGTTGCCATTTGTCCGGGCCTCTCAAAAAACTCACAATTGACACAGAAAATGTACTGTTGACATTTCACTGCTCCCCTGCCTTGTCAACGGGCTTCTAATTTTAGACAGCCCACGGAGGAGCTCAGGGCTCAAAGCCAATCTCATTTTGAACAGGAAAAAATCATTTTTAAAGCTCACCCATTCACGGCCCCAGGATCGCCGGTCTTATCAGACATACAGCCCCCCAGTTAAGTCAGGCTTTTGAACGAATTCACGGGTGGGATGGAGTTACCTCCAGCCTCTTCCCCAGCTCCCAGGAGCCCGGCGAGGCCAGGAAGCTGGCTGGTCTCCATCATACCCCAGCACACAGACGGGCTGAATTAATACTTCCTGAGTGAAGGGGGAAAACAGGCACAGATGGACAGACCTCTGCTTTCTGGCAAAGTGAGGGGAAGGATTTGGGGATTCCTAGGTGACTTTCTAAGTTGCCAGCATCATTGGTTCTTGAGACATCTGGTGTTTTTATCTCCACTGAAACAGTGGAGTTGGGGGAGGTCTCATTTCTTCTGAGAGAGGACACGTACTGAAGGGAAGGGCCGAAAATAAGGACATCTGGAACATGGGCTCAGGGTCAGGCAGACCCACGGGCTGGCCTCTCCCAGCCTCAGTGCCCCCGTCTGATAAATGGGGTGAGCATCAAGTTCATGGGAAGCTGGTGCCTGGTACACAGTCATCTGATGGTCAGCGTGGGCTTGGATGGACTTTAGAAAGCAAGCCCCAAACTGAGGCAAACTCCCCTTCAAAACAGCCCTACACTGCTCTGGGAACCATGGGCAGTGGACGGGGCCACAGAAATGTGGAAGGCCATCAGGAAGGGCCTTAAAGCAGGTTTTGTTTAAACCCTGTTCAGACCCCAAAGACTCCCCCGATACTGTTAGAACCGACAAACCAAGTCAGCAAGGTTGCAGGATATAAAATCAACATGCAGAACTGGCTGCCTTTCTATACCCTAACAATGGACGATCTAAACAGGGAATTAGGAAACTATCTGTTTACAATCACATCAAAAAAAAATAAAATCCCTAGGAAGAAACCTAACTGCAGTGGTGAAAGACTTGGACGCTGAGAACTATAAAACATTGCCTAAAGAAATGAAAGTCCTTTCATTACACAAATAAATGGAAAGACATCTCGTGTCCTCAAGATATCAATGCTACCCAAACGATCTACAGATTCAATACAATCTCTATCAAAATCTCAGTGGCATTTTTTTGCAGAAATAGAAAAATTCACCCTAACAGTCATATGGGTGACCTCAAATAGCCAAACAATCTTGGAAAAGAACAAGGCTGAAGGACTCACTTCCTGATTTCAAAAGTTATTACAAAGCTACCACATCAAAACAGCGTGGTACAGCATAAAATCAGACAAACAAATCAACGGAATAGAAAAGACAGCCCAGAAATAAACCCTCATGTAAATGCCCAGTGACCCTGAACAAGGGATCCAAGACTGTTCCGTGGGGAAAGGACAGTCTCTTCAACAAATAGTGATGGAAAAACTGAACCTTATCTTACACCATATATAAACATTAACTCAAACTGGATTAAAGACCTAAACGTGAGGCCTCTGACTGTAAAACCCCTAGAAGAAGACATAGAGGAAAACTTCGTGACACTGGACTTGGAGGTGATTTCTCAAATATGATACCAAAAGCACAGGCAACAAAAAGCAAAAATAATTAAATGGGACTCCAACAAATGTAAAAATTTCTGTGCATCAAAGGACACAACCAACAGTGAGAAGGCAACCTACAGAATGGGAGAAAACATTTACAAATCATGTATCCGATAAAGGGTTACTATCCAGACTATATAAAGAGCTCCTACAACTCAACGAAAACAAAACAACCTGATTAAGAAACAAGTAAGAACGTGAATAGACATTTCACAAAGATGATATACAAATGGCCAACAAGCATGTGAAAAGATGGGCAGTATCACTAAACATTAGGGAAATGTAAATGAAAACCACAATGAAATTCGATTTCAGACCCATTAGCATGGCTCCTATTTAAAAGAAAACACAGAAAATAATCAGTGTTGGCGAGAATGTGAAGGGATTGGAGCCCTTGGGCACAGTTGGGGGGAATGTAAAATAGTGTAACTGTTAGGAAAAACAGTATGGTGATTCCTCAAAAAATTAAAAATAGAACTACCATATGTCTAGCAATCCCACTTCTGGGTACATATGCAAAAGAACTGAGGGGTAGAGAAGGAGCTGGTCTGGTCCTGTGCGTCCCGGGCAACAAGCATCCTATTATCATCAGACAAACGTAGCTCTGCAAATAAACGCTGGAACAGGACCTTGTGTGAGGCCCTGCTGGGAGCAATGCCCTTTTCTGCTTGGCCCAGCTGGGGTGACCACTCAGGAGTCAACAGGGCTTGGCCAGTGCCCATCTTTGCAGTGGCCAGTGTGCTTCTGGCCGGCTGGCCCACAGAGGAAGGAATTGCTTCTAAAGCCAGCAAGAACCACCTGCCAGCTGGGCCCCCTGGGAGGCTCAGACTCCTGGGCTGGGGAACGGAGACCCTAGAGGACCCCTGAGTGAGAAGAGATCCTGCTGGGGTGGGGAGGCAGACCCGCCAAGCCCCAAACACCTGGGTGAACGTCATTACTTCTATGCACTGCTTCTTCATTAGAAATTGGCTCAAGGACCCTCTCCTTTTGGAAGGTTCTGGGTTTCAGACCCCTCCACCAGGACATGTGGGGCCCTGTAGAAAGTTCTGCGGGATGCTACGGGTCCCCAAGGGTGAGAGGATTCTCCGCTCTGTCCATCACGTGTTTCATTCAGGCCACTAGGGTGGCAATGAGATGGTCAGCAGGGTGTGGTGTGGGGGAGTTCTCCTGTCCTGAGGCCGAGCAGTGTCCCCGTCAGCCTGGGCTGCAGCAGGCTTAAGGCGGATCCGCCCCGTAAGGACAAGGCTGGAATCCGGAACACGAGTCACGAGATGCCTCTGAGCCCCAACCCGGGGCTCTGCACACAGTGCGTGGTCAGTAATGTCTGTGGTCCCACACGGGGTCGCCTGCCCCAGACACAGATGGCCAGCCCAGCAAGACGAAGCTCCTAGCTACCCATTCCACAAACACCTGTGCTCAAACATCCCATGGGGCCCCGGCACGCCCGCCCCCAGGCTCTGGACCCTCCACAGTACTCAAGATGCTGCCTGGTCCTCCCGGCACCCACACCTGACGCAGCGCAGGTGAGGGCCAGCCACCCACCAGCGCAGGCACCACAGTGGCTGAGAGCGTGGGCTTGGGTGCCACATAGCTACTAGGTTCAAGTATGAGTCACAACCGTTGCATCCCTGGCGACTGACATCCCTGAGTCTGCTTCTGCAAATCCTGGCTGATAACAGAGCTCATAGGGCCCATGGGAGCAGTCAACAAAACTGTCACTATAGAGCCCCAGGCAGGAGGCTGGCTACTCGGAGAGGTGGGTGCCGCTGGAGCGCCCATTTTACAGATAAGGAAACTGGGGCTCAGGGACGTCAAGCTACTTGCCCAAGGCCCAGTGATGTCCTAGAAAATGTTCAACAATCAACTCTTGGGGGGCAGGGGGTTGTTCTGTAGCGTTTACCACTTTCTGTGGTATAAATACTCCTGCTAGAGCTGATTTCAAGCTAACAATGGTTTAACCACCCCTTGCTACTTTTCCTACAGATTTAACCCTCAGCTCTCACGAGCTGGTATGAGCACTTCCCAAGATGCTCGGAGGGACTCACAGCTAGTAAGTCAGAGCAAGGAGTCAACACCATAAGATCCTCCCTCCCTGCCCTCGACTGACTCACTGGAATATTTTTGTGGGGAGGGAATATGTTCAGGTTTCAATAAAATGGATTTGGGGGCTTGGTTCCATGTTTGGTGCAGCAGTGAACTTCCTGCCAGCTCTCCGTGGGGAGGACTGAAATCAGGGTAGCGCTAGGTGCCCACCCCAGCTCAGATCAAAGGCCACACGACTGCCCCAGGCAGGAGAGCACATGCCACTCCTGTGCGATGTTTGGCCACGGGCAGCGTCAGAACAAGCCTGGAGTAGCCTTTCCGGGCAGACACCGCAGGAAGGCTTGAGCAGATGTGCCAACAGACACGGGCCCAAGCTCTCTCAAATCACATTAGCTCGTGGTGATTTTAC